>NC_063209.1:13026111-13061111 GCF_017589495.1 Alosa alosa | reverse complement strand
CTCAATGTTACCATAACAGCAACAGCCAATACATGCACTGACATGTCAGCTCACCATGAGTACTTAATTACACATACTGTAATAATCCCTAAACACACAGTAGCTCTGAGAATAAAATGGTGTGATCTTTTGTATGAGCATGTGTACAGATGTGCTGTGCTGTCAATGTTTTCTTGGATAATTAAGCACTTATTAAAGCAATTAAGTACTTATTATTAAAGTAATAATGTTTTTTTTCTCTTCCCTGAAGCAATTGCAACAAAATTCCCTCATCTTTCAAAAGAAGCAAAGTCAAGTGTCTAGGAAACCCAACACACAGTCCATAAGGGGCCATACGACCTACATGGTTATAAGTGGAGTTGACCCCATTGCCCAGCTGATAATGGTACTTGTCCAGCAAGGGATTGTGGCTCCTTGGTAAACAAACGCGAGAAAAGGGTCAGTGATGGAGTGGCCACTTACATGGCCACGTTGCCACCTGGTGCTGTTTGCGAGATGTCGACAGCTGCACGCTTCAATCACTACAAGAACCGTCAACCCTGCAGACATCTGGGAGATTGAGGGTATGGAGGTGGAGCAAGGGTGGAGGGTGTTTAAAAAGCTGTTTTCACACATGACCTCCAGAAAAGTTAATGTGCAATTAGGAACGGAGTCGAGTGATTAGATATGACGCTCACAAGTCGACATTTCACAGGTGGGTGGGAGTTGTTCACAGTTAATGTGAACTGGAACTGGAGAGAAGTGTTTACCACATACAGCATGGCGGATGAACAAACAGCAGCTACAGTACATATTGTTGGGGTCAGCAAGGTCAGTAAAAGGGTCAGTATAGCTGTAAGTGCATGCACAACTACATATCTGTGTATCTGAGAAGTATGTCCACAGCTTCTTTCAGGGGATGGAAGAGCATGCTTGGTTGAATAGACGGGAGTATTAGACCTTCACTCATGATGACCCTCCAATCTTGAGGGCTTATCACTGGGCAGAAGAGTCTGATGGCTCAGGTCCTCTTCAAAGAACCTGTTGGGGATGCCTTGTGCGTTCTCAGCAGTGTCTTACTGGATGCCTCTCAAACACTAAAGCCCTACAGCAAATCTTCATATGAACCGTAAACCGAGGACCACTCACAGAAGCACAGACATGAACATGCATGAATGTTAGCAAATAGTTGTGCTCATGTACCCCCCACCCCCCGCCCCCCACCAGAGGCACAGGAGTAAGGGGTAAACTGAGAATTCAGGACACTTAATGTCAAAGGGTCATAGGGCACAAGCTCGTCGTCACTCAAAAGCACGTTCCATCACTCTCTCAGGTTGAACGTTAACATAAATCTGACAGGTGCCAGAATTCCTGTGCCACTGAGAGTGCTTCCATGCAGAGACGGCCCAATGCAGAGATGTCGCGAGTACACACACATTCTTCCTTGCAGGATGCCATGAACCATATATATCATATCACTGACATCTCCTGACAGAATAATCATGGTGACATTCTACAGAAAGGTGGTTGTTATTATGTCATTGTTATGTAGCCATGCCTAAATCACATGAACATGAGCGGTGCTTTCATGTTAGAGAAGTCCTGTGGTACGGTCACTGCATGGAACGTTTCAGCATATGTGTTCTCTGTGGTGAGCGAACCCCTGACCCCACGGATGCCAGATTCATGCATGTCCTGCAGGGCTACATGAGCATAGCATGATCTGAGGCCAAAGACTAGGGACCCCCTAGTGACAGCATCAACTGCAGCCCTGCTTATTTCATATGGGAGGTCCATGCATACAGTTTGCATGTATGGATTGTTGTATTTGTGTATGCGTTAATCTGTGTGTGAGCATGCCCTTGTGTTTGTGTGTGTGTGCGTGTGTGTGTGTAAGAGAGAGACAGAGAGCATGTGTATGCTGAACACTTATCAAAAGTCATATTTTGACAATTTTCTAAAGTTTTGTAGTTCAATATTGACTCAGCTCTCTAATAGAAACACTGTCACATCAGTCTGTTTTTAAAATGGCCGTCCACCATAACTAAACATTCACAAACTGGCACACCATATATCCCAGTTGGCAAACAGGAGAACTGATAATCCTTCATAAACATTTTATTAAAATGACTATACTGTTTGTGTAATGAAATGCAGGTGGCTCTATGGCTTCTACTTCTCTTGAAGCCCTCCAGCTACCAATTCATTTTTTTTTATTTCTTTATTTATATATTTATTTATTTTTAATATTAGGAAAACGTCATCTTCAAAGTGTACTTTTGGTGGTGTCCACCTGGTGCCTGTGGACCCGTGCCCACCTTCTGTTCAGGCTTATTTGTAGGCCAAATCCCCCCAGGTCCCTATGCCCACCATGTTCAGAACAGAGCTTCACCATGTAGCCCCATTTTAGTGTTCAGCTTGGGAGTGAGGATATATGAAGTAAGTAATAATGCATACGTGAGGTTGTTAAGAGGCTGCTTCATCTGATCTTTTGTTGGTCTTCCTATAATGTTGTCCTCCTCGTCTCTTTTAAGGTCTTTGGTCTCGAATGAGGATGGGCTATCCAAAGTATGCAAGATGAGGAATAAATGAATGTAGAAATGAATGAAGGAATGCAAGTGAAGGAATGAATGAAAGTGAAAGAGGGAGAAGGATAGAAAATGAGGAATAGGTGAAAGTGAAGAAGAACAGAGGGGAGAGAAAGAGAGAGAGAAAGAAAGAAAGAGAGACAGTGAGAGAGAGTCTTCAGCTTGGAAACGTCCAAAGAAAAGTAATACTGTAAGTAAGAGATAAGTGTGGGACTGCTGCATCTGATTTTTTTTTTTTTTTGGTCTTCCCACAATCCTCTGCAGGCGACACTCTCTGAATCACCGCGTGGGTCTCCCACACCACTCAGCTCACCTCACTCGACACACAGCAGCTAACTGGAGCATGTTCAGTGATCTGTGTATACATAACACTGAGACAGAGGCCATGAGCTCCAGGGTGTAAGTAGCAGCACGAGAGCCAACAAAAGGTAAATACATTCAGCTATCTTCTCAGAAATCACGGGCCAAATCTTCCTTTTTCCCCTGTCATTAGTAAGCCTTTCCCTGTAATTATCAAAATGTTAGGAACCCAAACAAATTTCTGCATTTTTATATGTGGCAGTCTTGTGTCTCTTCAATAATGTTTTCCCCAATCAAATCTTTGGCAGATCAGGACCATCAGTATTTCCCATGACACGACTGCTTTGTTGGGCCGATACGGACTCTAGGAGCAGTCATGCTCATTAATATCCCATGCAGTTTTGTCTTACATGTGAATCTCTCTTTGCAGGGCAAAAGGCATCAAACATCTTGTTGCAACACACAGCCCTGGAACTCTTCCTTGGCCCAGGCCCAGACACAAACAATGGGAGAAAAAGAGAGAGAGAAAGAGAGAGAGAGAGAAGGGAGAGAGGGGGGAGGGAGAGAGAGAGAAAGAGGGAGGGACGGTGTCAGTTGGATGTAGGCGGAGTGATGGAACTCCTGAGGGAAGAAGGTTGTATCTCACTTACTCACTCTCCAACTCAGTCCTCGGGAGTGCGACCAAGTTTGCCTTAAAAAAAAAAAAAACATTCCTTTTGGGAATTTCTCTGGCGACCATGGGACAGTGGAGACCCACGTCCTTACAGTGCAAGAATGCCAACGCCACCAGAGCGTAAGCCGCTCGGCTCGGGAATTTAAGAGAAGAGAAGTTTGCTGGACGAGCACACTCTGGGGAGCCTCAGGTGAGTGCCTAGTGTACCTCGCTACCTGTCTGACCATGCTGCGGCTATATGACTAGGGGTGGTTCAGTGCCTCTGCCTATAGCCTCCTCTTAAGTAGCAGTTTTAGTTCTCAGCACTAATCCTACCATCAAAGTCCTGCTGTTGAAACCAGATTAGCAATAACTGGGTGTACTTACCTGAGACGCTGGGTAATATCTAGGTAATCTCTGGCGGAGCTCGGTATTGTTCTGCCTTGTCTACAGAAAGTAGAATAATCTCCCTACAGGTGGAATTGATTTGCACCATTGTGTGGTTCTCTGAAAAGTCACCAGTTTGGGGTGGGGGGGGGGGGGGGCAATGGGTGTACTGAGGTGTCACTGAATAAAAGGCATAGAATCACAATCAATGGCTGGCACATTGTGTGGTTGGTGCTTTCAGCTGTGGGAAATCTTTAGAGATTTTGACAGCCAGTGATTTGAAAATGCCAGAAGCATTATAAACTAGTCAAAAGTTCAAGGGTTTCACAAAACCTTTACTTTCTACTTTTTCAGCTACCAAATCAGTGAAATGATGAAGTCTTGGTCTTGCTTCTTGACACTTTACGAAATACATAATTTGAATTGAAACTGTATTTACTTTCAAATTTACATATTGGAATATTGTATTTTGCCTTTATCAAACTAATATGTTAAGTGAAATTATAATTCTGATGTGTGATCCATAGCATCTTCAAATGTAAAAGGATCCTTTTGTTTTTGCTTGTTTTATTTTCCCATATAAACTCTGTTACCATTTGGAATTTTCGATTGAATTCTAAGAATTTCTATGGCCATCCGACACCAATAGTTGTGGTTAACCCAAGGGGGTTGTTTCAGGACTCTTCTCCACCCCACAAACATACATACACCCTCCGCGGACAGTGCCTTGATCCCAATGAATCAGAACTAGCCATTTGGCCTACCTGTCCATTCTGAAGACCACTCCCAGCAATTTGGCTAATTGCCCCCAACCAACCCCGGGTGGCAATTCCTTCAGGGCGGGGGCTCAGGCCTACCCCTACCCCAGGCCCACATAACCATTATCAGAGAGTACTCCGAGAGATGCCACCGGCGAGTCAATGGGAAAACCTTAATTAGAAATACCACACAGTCCTTGTTAGAAAAAAAAATATTTTTCTTAGGCAATGGTGCAGTGAGTGTCCAAATCTCAACTGACGGCATATGACGTGAGGCAGTTTGAAAGTTTGTTACTGCATGTGTTGTGTAATTTTCTTTATCCTTCTGTGACATTATTGCAACATTCAATTTAATTGATTGGATTTAGTTTTAGGCTAACAAGTAAGCTATGTATCTGATTATGACTAACGTCCCTCTAAAGCTTGTTGATATACATGTAAATGCAACGTAGTGTAAAATTACATCTGAGGTTGGTGCATTATTAAGAAATCTTTATAATTTCAAAATGTACAGAGCAGCAACTGCAAGCCTGATCAGACTTGTTTCTGACTAAATAATATGCCCAAGTAGAATGCTGCAGACGTTTGTTTTTGTTGCAAAAACCAAGTACAACACCCCATGAGTAAATAAAGACTTATAAACGGTGCGGAGGTCTTTCATCTGGCTAGTTTGAATCTGGAAGGCAAACTGACAAGACTCGAGGACTGTGCTTTGACAGCGATAACCATCATGATTACTTTTGACATCCCATTCATATTATTGCTAAAGGCACATCCCAATGCACAGCTGGTGCCTGCAAAGGCTTGTGGGGCCTTCACTGAGTCATGATGTATGGGCCAGAGCCTGGGGTCCGAGCCTCCACATAGGTATGCAGCACTGATAAGAGGAAGTTGCCATCCACAAAATAGCTGTTCGGAGTTGTTGGTCTACAGATATGTACATGATGGTGTTTCCTCTGGTGTGACCTATTTATGGAGGATAGTTGGTGATGGTTTATAAGTCACCTGCAACAAATCTCCTTTATCAAGGGCACTCCAAAGTGTCCTGAGTAATTTAAGATGGATGTGATGAAGTCGTGAATCGCAGGAAGAAAGAAGACTGAACACTAACTGGCATTCTAAAACCACTAAACTGCAGTTTAGTCAGTCACTCGTCACTCGTCACCTAAAAAGACAACAAATAAAAGTAAAACCAACACACAACAAACCTGAGAGTTGTTGAACATACAAAAATAAAATAAATATGGGCAGGCTAATGCACATGTTCAATCAAGTTTAATCAAGTAGGCTTAATGGGCATATTTGTTGTTGAGGCTGGAGGTAATTAGTGTAGATTTACTCTGCAGGTATTACATGTCCTAGTGTACATAATTCCTGGGTGTTCTGGATGTCTTATGTTCACTTTAGAAAATGATGGAGAGTGAGAGTGTGTCTAGGCTTGTGTGTGTGTGGGTGTAGGCTTGTGTGTGTGTGTGTGTGTGTGTGTGTGTGTGTGTGTGTGAGAGAGAGAGAGAGAGAGAGAGAGAGAGAAGGCTTGTGTGTGTGTGTGTTGTGAAAAGGCCCACTTGGAGGCTGAGCGTGTGTATACAGGTTGCCTTCTCCACGGTGTTCAACTCGGGACATGAGCACACAGAGCAGCCTGCCTCTACTCACAGACCCCACTGACTCAAACACAGCCTCCTCCACAGCATGTTTCACAACTAGCATAGGAAGGTAAAGGTAGTATGTTACCATTTCCCCAGCATCACACCCACATGTGCTACATTACAAGACACTTAAGAATTCCCCTTTTAAACCAATGTCGACATGGCTCATCTTTTTAAAAGCTATAAAAATTGGATTTTAAACAGTTTTGAATTTGAACAATACATGTTCAAACAATATTTTATAGAATTATGGCTTCAATATACTTACATTAAAGTTAATGTAAAAAGATGAGTTTTCCATGCATAGACTATATATTTTCCCCCGCAGACAGGCAACTTGATCTAAACATTTTTTAACCACACAGATAGCCTGTAGTTCACGAGGGGTCGCATTGCCACTGCATTCTCTTAGGAACTCACATGGTTCTAATCAAGTACTCACCTTTTGATATTCATCAGTTTGATGGCAAGATTACAGATCACAATTAGGGATAATTTGACTAATTCACTGATAGGATACATCCATTAGTTGATGCAATTCATCATCTATTAACGTTCGAAGTAGACTACCATCAGGGCTGTGTGTGTCAGTGTGTGTGTGTGTGTGTGTGTGTATGTGTGTGTGTGTGTGTGTGTGTGTGTGTGTGTGTGTGTGTGTGTGTGTGCGATACCCTTAAAGGGATAATCTGTGGTTACACATTTTTGTGGGTGTTGGTAAACACAAAGTAAGCCTAAAATGACTACATTCTTTTTTTGAAACTAGGATAGTCCCTTAAAATAATTTTTATAATTACTTTAGTCAGTTCCAGTTAACTCTCCATGTCTTTTAAAAACATCCCTCACTCATGCACACATCCACAGAATAAATAGCAGCCTAGACACGCAATTGCACAAGCTTGTTGTGTTTACGCTTGTCCACCACTGTCCATTGTGTATCCCTTACCTTCCCCTGATCAGATCTGCCATAACGCATGCAGCCCGATGGAGACAGATAGAGGCCTTCAGGTCCAAGCATGTAGCCTCAAATATACATCTAATCATGACTCAATCTCCACCTGAGCCATCTCTAGAGGCGGCTATATAGGAATGCACTGGTGTGTCTTCGTTTCTCCAAAAGGTGTGAACTTAACAACAACAAAGTCTAAATAAAGTTAATTATTTGTTGTTTGACGTTAATGAGCCTGAAGCACACATATGTCTCCTCAGTGAAGAACTAGAGAAACTGTAAAGCAGGGTGAGACTGTAAAACACTGTTGTTATCACTATAAAGTCATTTTCATACCGTGGGGCACATTGTAGATACACATATGACTGACCTGAGTATCAGTTATCCTCTATTTGCATACAGACACCTGCCCGCCTCTAACACCAGGCTTCAGAGAGGATATGGTTGATAATAAGTTTTGTGTACAGTTAATGCACCTGAAAGCAGTGCACTTTTTGCACATACTGTATTGTTTTGTATGTAAAAGTTACAATATTTCAGATCAAGACACTACAGTCTCAGTTTTATTTCTGTCCTCTGTGTGCGAATCCTGTGTGTTCTGAGAGTTTTATATAACCCCATGACTACACAGTCACAGGACTTCAGGACTGGGCTAGGACTTCAACATTGGATTTTCCTCATAGTTTTAATTTTGAAACAGATAAAACACTAAAAAGATGATTTTTTCACTCATATTTACTAGGGGTGCCAATAAATATGGAAGGCGCTTTATGTACTTTATAATTCCAGTAATCCCGGTGTGTTGGCGTTTCACTGGGTGTTTTGCTAACTGTAAACTTCCTCCAGGGGTTATTTAGGGTGAAAAACAGGTTTCTGTTAGGAAGTCCTCCACCACTGCAACTAGATCTGATATCTGAGTCATTGACATCCACAGGCTTGGACTTGAGTGAAAGAAACAGCAAAACTTTATCATCATCTTTAAACAACTTTCAATGCCCCAATTTGCTCTGCAACAACTCTTTTAAAAGCAGTCCTTTTTCAAATGAATATATGTGTTTTGTGTTGGAAGATATAAATGGACATCTTTGTATTGAGTCAGTTTGACAGGCGGTGCCATTTATTTTAGTGATGGCTAACACACAAACAAGGATTCCATGAATCTTTTTTTTTTTTTTGCCCCTCAAAAGCTCAAGTATGTGGACACAACCACAAACATGTCACAAGCCAATCTATTTGGGAGGGGAGGGGGGAGAGTGAAGGGTCTGCTCATTTCAGAATGGGCATGCTCTCATAGGCACCATGAAAAGAGCCTGTCAGACAGGTCATCAGAGAGGAACTCCAGACCCATGACATAGCATTTACTCAGTCTGGGCGAAAACCAAAGACAGGGGAGAGAGAGAGAGAGAGACAGAGAGAGAGAGGGGGGGGGGGGAGAGATGTGTCATGCTGATGCTCCCGCAATCACAGAATGGCTCCTCTTTTCATGTCTCTTGATGGCCAAGATCTTTGAGTAAGACATTATGATAGTAGGTGCGATGCAAAAGAATGAAACTGTCGTGTGAAAAAGCAACACCTGTCTAAAACAGCTTGAAGACTATTTTCAGGCTTAAACAATGTATTGCTTGCTTTTGTCAAGGCATGTTAGAACAGGAGGCCGCATACCTCAATACAGCCTTTCACTGTGTATGAGCAAAGAACTCTCTCTCTGTCTCTCTCTCTCTATCTGTCTCTCTCTCTCTCTCTTCATCTCTCTGTGTGTGTGTGTGTGTGTGTGTGTGTGTACTGTATGTGTATGTGTGGGTGTGGGTGAGAATGTTTGCGGCAGAATATTTGTGTTCACACAATTTACAACTATGTTGCACCAAAACCAATTTGTTGCAAAATGGCAGAGACCGTTTGGCAGAGTTTTGTAATGATTTTCTTGTAAGTTATGGAAGAAATAAATGCCTTACATGAGGTTATGGCAATTATGTCTGAAATCATTTAACTTCTGGTTTTTATTTTATCTCCCTCCTTTCTGCAAACCCTTCCCCCCTTACCACCTCCCTCCTCCACTCCATTGTTTCCCCCTCTCCCTCCCTCCTTTCCTCCCTCCTCCTCCCTTCTACTTCTTAGGTTCCCTGAAGAGATGCCAAAAATGGGTGCCATCCAAGGCAGCTCTCTGCTCCGCCTGTGGGTGGTTCTGCTGACAGTGGCCGGATGCGAGGCAGGCTTGGACAAGGATAAGAACAGCTCTCCGCTGAGGTTCACCCACCATCTCTACAATGCCACCATCCACGAGAACTCCGCCCCCAGGACGTACGTGCAGAGTCCCATCCGAATGGGCATCGTGGTGGCGGATCCCTTCTGGGACCTCAAGTATAGTCTCGTCGCGGGCGACGACGATGAACTCTTCATGGCGGAGGAGGTCAGCGTGGGAGACTTCTGCTTCCTGCGGATCAAAACGCGGGGCGGACACTCGGCAGTGCTGAACCGAGAGGTGCGGGATGTGTACACGGTCACCGTGGAAGCTGTCGAGAGCACGCACAACTACCAGGCCTGGACGAAGGTTTCAATCCAAGTCCTCGACACCAATGACCTCAAGCCGCTCTTCTACCCCGCGTCGTACAACGTGGCAATTAAAGAAGACACGCCGCTGAAAACGAGCATAGCTAAAGTCAGCGCGACCGATGCAGATCTTGGCATCAATGCGGACTTCTATTACTCATTTTCCACCAGGAACCATCCGTTCGCAGTCGATCCTTTTACTGGGGTCATCACGCTTGTCAAGAAGCTGGACGCCAGTCGGAGAGACAAGTATGAGTTGAAGGTTTTGGCCGAGGATAGGACAAAGAAAATCTCTGGAGTGCAGAAGTACGCCAACGATGCACGGGTAATTGTGACGGTGAAGAAGGTCACAGCCAGTTTTCCACTGGTCACCCCCGTCTCAATCAAGGGACCTGAAATAGACAGTGACAAAGTCACCATTGACATTCAGATCAAGCCTGAACTACGTCAGATCGAGACCTTGAGCATTGTTTCAGGAGACCCCCAACAGTATTTCCAGATTATTCCATCCAATGTACAAGGGAGTGACTTCCAAGTTATATCAACCAAAAGAATTAACTGGTCAGAAAACACATATGGACTGAATTTAACTCTTCAAGCAAAGGACAGGAACAATCCTCCTCTACTTAGTCCAAAACAGGAAATACATATTCCCTCACCACAAGTCATGCCATTGAAATTTAAACAGGATGTGTATTATACAACCCTCAGTGAATTTGCTCCAGCTAAAAGTCATGTAGTTAGAGTTACAGCAAACCAAATACTTCCAAATATTACATATCACTTGAAAAGTGGTTCGGACGGTCGTAAATTTCACATGAATGCCAAAACTGGTGTTATCGTGACATCAGAGACACTTGACTTTGAGAAAAAGTCTCGGCATGACTTAATCGTGACCTTAAATCAGGGTCAGGCTGAGGCTCGTGTAATTATTGATGTCACTGACGAAAATGACAACGTCCCTATTTTCACCCTTCCATCTTATCAGGCCAGTCTCCCCGAAAACGTCCCCATAGGAACCAGTGTCTTGTCCATTACCGCGATAGACGTCGACCAGGACAACAACGGGTTCGTGACATACGCCATCGCGAACACTGGCCCGCTTCCGTTCACCATTGACCCGTTCACCGGCACGATAGTGACCACGGAGGAGCTGGATTACGAGGTGATGAAGCGCAGGTATCATCTCCGCATCTGGGCCACCGACAGCGGCAGGCCCTTCAGTCACGTGAGCGAGGTGGAGGTCACCGTCACCATGAGCAACATAAACGACAACGCCCCTCTGTTTGAGGTGGTCAACTGCAACGCCTCCATCCCTCTGGACCTCCCTGTCGGGAGCAGTATCGGGGAGGGCCTGTCCGCTGTCGACCTGGACGAGCTGCTCCAGGTCAAGTATGGCATTGCATTTGGCAACGATGACAATCTGTTTGAAATTAACCCCACGACCGGGGTCATTAGTCTGGCCAAACCCATTCCTGTGGAGGAGGAGGAGGAGGAGGGGATCAAACCATTGTCATACACGCTGAAAATTATCGCAACTGACGGCAAGTACAGCTCCGACCCCACCGCAGTCACTGTCAGCATAACGAGCAAAGTCAAAGAGGCTGTTATGCATTGCCAGGAAACTGGAGTTTTCAAACAGCTGACAGATAAGCTAATTGAATCTATCAGGCCGGTGCTGTCTGCACAAGAAGACGAGTCGTTCTCAGATGTCCACATCATCAACCGTCACTCTCCAAAGTTTGCTTCAGGCACTCCCAGCACCATTGATGTCAGGGAGAACACTCAAATCAACACAACTGTCCTTCACATCAAGGCCACGGACAATGACACAGGCTTTAATGGTGAGCTTGTCTACGCCATCCCAAATGGAAATGAGAATGGGTGCTTTGCAGTGGATATCCACTCTGGAGAGCTGCGTCTAATTTGCCCACTAGACAGAGAGACCAAGGAGTTTTACATTCTAAATATAACAGTCTATGATCTTGGCACACCACAGAACTCAGTGTGGAAGTTTCTGGCTGTGAATATTTTAGATGTTAACGACAACCCACCACTGTTTGAGCAGTCCAGATACATCATAAACATTCCAGAAAATGCTGAAGTAGACTCAAGTATCTTTAAAGCACAGGCCGTAGATTTCGACATGGCTGACAATGGAATCGTTAGGTATTCTCTGTTGACACAAACAGATTTATTTCAGATTAATGAGGAGACTGGTGAGGTGAGTGTCACCGGGCGACTGGACAGAGAGATCATGCCCAGGCATGACCTGAGGGTGGAGGCTAAGGATCAGGCCAAAGAGGACCCTCAGCTCTTCTCACTGATGGATTTTGTGGTGGTGTTGGAAGACGTTAATGATAATCCTCCCAGATTTGCTCCCAAAGTCTACAGGATTAAGGTCCCTGAAGATGTGCCTGTGGGAACAGTGCTTTTGTGGGTTGAGATCCATGACCTGGATTCAGGGCCTGGAGGGCTAATCAGCTATAACCTGAAGAACAATGAGAACGGGATCTTCTTCCTGGACACGGCCACGGGCTCCCTGACATTGGAGAAGGAGATGGACTTCGAGAGGAAACAGATGTACAACCTCACCGTCCGCGCAGTCGACCATGGCCTGCCCCGATCACTCTCCTCCTCCTGTTTCATCGAGGTGGAGGTCCTGGACGTCAACGAAAACCTGAACAGCCCGGCCTTTACAGAGTTTGTCTACACGGCACATGTGATGGAGGATGCAGTGGCAGGAACGTCCGTTTTGACTGTGACAGCTGCTGACAAGGATGTAGGCAGAGATGGAGTCGTCAGATACTTCATCCATGACGGTTCAGGCCTGGGAGTCTTCACTATCGACGAGGAGACAGGTACGTGCATGTACTTCTTTTTTTGTGCATAGTTATATAATGGATAAGTTCTTTTCTATGCACTTATCTGATTAAAGTTGGAACTGAAAAGAAGAAACCCTTGAGGGATTTTTGTGTTTACTTTCATACGCATGTTTTGGTTGATGGATGCCTGATGTTTAACGCTTTCAAGTTGATGAACAAATTTCATGCTACTTGATCCTCCAGACCTCACATGTTATACATGCAGCAACATCCTGAGTGCCTATTTAGTATCCAGTAAGTGAAGGATTATGGTAGTGGAGTGCTGCAATAACTCATATTATGAATGCACAGAGGACCCTTTACTCGTTTATCCTTCATTTTAATTTATATTATTTTAATGGAAGAATCATAAATTGTTTGTTATTTATTTATTTTTTTTTATTATTTTTTTTTTTTTTTTCAATAAACAAAATCATAAATTGTTTGTATGATAATATTTCTGTTATGCTGCTCATAGTGCAATTATTGATTCAAGGATGTTTCAAACCCTGCATAGTATTAAATTATATATACCTGTAAACACAGTGGAATTTCTTCATTGCCTTTTTATGTTTATATTACTTATATAATATATACTTATTATTTCTATATTATTTTAATAACAACATACATTTTTGTTTTTTAATGTTTTCTTCTTTTCCTTCTTCTCATTTCTTATTTTTCCGTCTTATTCTTACAGGTGTAATTCGGACTGTGGACACGCTGGACAGAGAAACAGTCACTCACTATTGGCTGACTGTCTACGCCACAGACTTAGGCACCGTCCCACTGGCGTCCTGGGCAGAGGTCTATCTGGAGATTTTGGACGTTAACGACAACCCTCCGGAGCTGTCCCAGGCCATCTACTTTGCGTCAATCCAGGAAAACCAGCCTCCGGACCTGTCTGTGCTCCAGGTGTCCGCCACCGACGTGGACAAGTCCTCCGAGAACAAGCTGGTCTACCAGATCTTAGAGTCCCAGCGCACATACTTTGCCATTAACTCTACAACAGGTACGGTGAATTAGAGCCGATTACAAGAACACTGACTGACATGCATGACAAAGGGCCTTCTTTAATTGGACAGGTGATAAGTTCACACGTAGGGTGCACTGAATCGTCACTGTGCATTTAGAGCTCATATTGACTTGGTGGTTTTATTTTTCACTTCATGTTTTACAAGCTCTGTGTTAGAAAATATTCTCCTTTAATCCTTAAGAAACAGATGATCCCAGTTGATCCTCACTTGCTGGTGCATTCAAATCCATCCAGCGAGTCCAGACACACTCCCTATCTTCACAGAGGTGTGCCACTAAATAAGTTACAGGGCACAATGTAACTTTTAAATACATGTAAACAAAATTTGATCAGATTATCATTATTATGGCTTTGGGTGTGGTGTTTTGGCTTCTTACGGAAAAGCTCCTTAAAGACCTTTGAATGTGTAACCCTAAACAGACGCTTTTCTGAGCTCTTCTTCTCTGTCCCTCACCGAAGCAGACAAGGCAGTTTGGTCCTCTGCCTTTGAAGTGTACCAGTGAAAATTAGGGCGACATTAACCTGTGTCGCAAGTTTGTACTTGTCCGTCCTCGTCCTCAGCCTCCCACTGCTTTGTTGTCGTGTCGGCCTTGCCCGAGGGCAGTGCTCAGGGATTACGGAGAGGGAAAAGTGGTTCATCTTGAAGCTGAAGGGACGAAAGACTACAGGGAGTGCACTTTTAACACGCTGAATCAACCTTCAGAAGCAACATATTCAGCTCTGAGAGAGGCCACTTTCACTGTGTGGCCCATTTTTTTTATCAAAGGCTGCAGAGAAGCCGGAGTGTCTGCAGTGAGCAGGGAATGAAAGAAAAGAGTCACAGACTTATCTTCAAATACTGCTGGTTTGGTTGACTCCATGAACAACTGTTTTTTTCCAGTATGTTTTGGATACAAAGGCTTCCTCTTGCTCTTTCCATGTGAAGCTTTGTGAAACAAAAACAAAACAAAAAAATAGAGAGAGATTAATTAACAGGTCAGGTCTGATCTCGATCTTCGTGCTGATACTGTGCTCCTACCTAATACCTGCCTGAACAAGACAAGCTGACTAATGGATGAGTCAAGAGAGCTTCTGTCTTAAAGGGACACCAGGCAAGCCTGATGCTTTTTCTCTACGAAACTCCCCCTCGCTCGGTCTGAAGCTCTTTTCCTTTTCTTTGCATCTTCCGTCAAGAGTTTTCGTTGCTTCTTCGTCGGCTCTGCCATTATACACACGTTTGCAACAATCGCTAGCGTTTCGTTAGCCTGCCTCTGTGCTGTGAATGCAGGATGTAAACTGATCCTGCTTCGGTCGGCGGGTACGATACACTGAACTTGCAAGTGGGATATTCTTCCTACAGGCAGTAGGGGCGGGCGAGAGAGTCTTCATTCGCCCTGTAATGAGTCATTTAACCATATACCGATTTATGAAGATGAGTAATTAACACAAAAACGTTGCCTGGTGTCCCTTTAAGAAAACAGACCGACATCATTAATCATTCCTCACTAAAATACATGATGGTTTCACTTAAACAGTAAACAGTAGCCATCTCACTTAAGAATAGAAAAAAATCAATAAAGGGATTAAAGGTGACTCACATACACACACATGAGCATGGCAGTATGGAGATTTAATGTTTCACATAATCCTATATATTTTCACATCAAATATCCATCATGGCTGCCACGCGTATCCTGCGGTTTGGTGTGCTGGTCGTGCATGCCCTCACATTCGCAAAATGCAATAGAGGCGATTGTATAGGCACAGTATGTGACTCTACATGAGCATGCAAGAGTGGCTTTATTCACAACTCTGGGTCTAAAGTCTGTGGTTGGCTCTCAAGTGAACACCTCCAGTGTGATTGCTTGTATTATCATAATTTCTTCTCTATTATTGTGTTAAATGCTCCAAATGTAAAGCATTTTGAGTGGCAAATAAATAAAGCTCATTATTATTATCATTATTATTATTATTATTATTATTATTATTATTATAGTAACACGTGTGCACGTAGTACTGAAGCAGGGTTTCGTTCACAGCGCAGCCTGCTGTGTAATGCTTGGTCAAAAAGGAAGTGTATCCCAGGCCTAGGGAACCTCTGCTCCTCCTACTGCTGCTGCTCTCCAGGTGGATGTTAATGTCATAAACACACTTTCTAAAACGACTCTGGCTCAATGGCTTGGCCAAATAGAGGTGGCCATAAAAGCTCTGCGGGGTTGCTTGGGAGTGTCGTAAAAAACCACAGCTCACCCTGTAGGTGTCTTCCCTCCTGCTGTCTGCCCCTGATTGGAACAACACCCTCGAGTGTTTACGGTCGGCATGGTTAATGGGCGCCATTCTCTGGAGAAACAGTCTATCTTCCCTTTTCCCCTTCTTTTTGACACTGTCTGTTGACAGAATTAAAAGTCTTGCTAAACCTGTCCTTACAAAACAAGAGAAACTTACCCTACCACACCCCACCCCATCCCCATCAACCTTAATTCTAATTTACTCACTTTTGGGTGCTTTTACCAACCGAGGTCCCTGTTGGTCCCTGTCACAAAGTCTGTTTCTTAGCAACTCCATGATTAGTTCTCTCCTGGCAAAACGAGAGGCCTCTCTCTCTCTTTCCCCCCGGTGATGTCCCGGGCAGGGCATCTTTGTGGACTCCATAAAAAATTGCTTTTTCTCCTTCCTCCCTCTGTCTTTACTCCTGTTTTTCTCCAGAGGCCCTTATGCAAGCAGTGAACCTGTATAAACAGTGCTAAAAAAAGCCAGGGATTTATGGAGGGGGGGGGGGATGGACAGCCTGGGGCACTGAAACAGGTGTGCCATCCTAGCGAGAGTTTGGCCATTGATCACCCTGCCTGTTCTTCCTGTGTGTGTGTGTGTTTGTTCATCAAGGTGTGATCACTTCCCTCACTGCGCTGGACCGAGAACAAAAAGCGGAGCATATTATTGAGGTAAGCTCCTTTTCTGGCTGACATAAAATAGAACATAATCCATCCCCTGTCTAATATCCTTAAACAGTGTATCAATCTGATCAAGTATTTACATTCACAGTTGCACCTGCAAATCGCCTCCATTCAGCATGACTAACATATGTGTTTGTGCACAGTAATGTATCAATAATTCAGCAATGACTACTAAGGTCTGTGTATAGCCATGCAGTCAATAGGATTTGTATAAAAGTTGACATTGTGACTTAAAGCACTAGAGCAGTGGTGATCAATGGAGGTGTTTTATTTCAATGGAGTTTTTTATCCCCATTGACAGAGTCCTTTTGACTCCCATCACTGACTCATTTGTGTCAAGGTGGCCTGGTTTCTGCCCTTTTCTTCAGCATCTTCTCTCCTGTCATCACTCAGAGTTTGTTTGACAGCTGTATACGTCTTCTTGGCTCTGATGGTGTTCTAAACTATGTTCTATTTCAATTTGTGTCATTCTCTCTCTCTCTCTCTTTCTCTCTCTGTTTACCTCTCTCTCTGGTGTGTTTATCTCTCTCTCTCTCTTTTTTTCTCTCTCTGTCTCTCTCACTCCTTCTCTGTCTGTCTGTTTTATCCAGGTGATCGTGTCAGATAATGGCAGCCCGCCTCTGCGCTCCACAGCCTCCGTGGTCATCCGGGTGAAGGACGACAATGACAACAACCCCCTTTTCAGCCACAAGATCTTTCAGGTCCGGCTCCCGCAGCGTCGTGGCAACGACAGTCCACAGGAAGTGTACCGGATGGTTGCCCGCGACAACGACGAGGGCCCCAATGGGATGATCACGTACAGTCTCCAGGACAACCAAAAGGGCCGATTTGAGATTCACCCAATTACTGGAGTAGTGTCCTCCAGAGGGGACTTCTCTCAAGGCAACTACACCATCCTCACGGTATGAGGAATGTTCACAATGCCAAGAAAATCAATTGTGGCCGAATGCTATTTACTATAGTGTGTGTGTGTGTGTGGTGTGTGTGTGTGTGTGTGTGTGTGTGTAAATGCTTGGGTGTGCAGCATTTCCCCACATGTGAAATGTGATGCATCATGGGTGATTGTAGAGGCTCTTGAGAGCTCCTCTTTCACTTTTTCCATTCAACCCTCTTGTGCTGCAGATCAAAGCCAGTGATCACGGGAGTCCCGTACGGACGTCCACGGCCCGCCTGGACATTGAGTGGCTGGCCACCCCCAACCCCAGCCCCGAGCCGCTGGCCTTCGACGAGGCCCACTTCACCTTCGCTGTCATGGAAACGGACCCTGTCTCCCACATGGTCGGGATCATAAGTACAGAGATCACATCCAATCTGCTCTGGTTTGACATCACCGGTACGTTAAAAATAATAGGATAGTTTGACCTCTTGACCTGTAATCATCACATGTTAACAAATGGTTCACACAGAACTCACATATTAAGCATTTCTTAGAAGGTGCTTCCCACATCAGACAAGACACATAAAAGATAAGACATCATAGGCTTTCATTTTTAGTAATATTACAGTGATGAAATAAGAATAAATAAGAAAAAGTCTCATATGTATGTAGTTTATACTGTACACATGCATAGTGAAATGCAGTGAGTACAAACACACTGCACACAATAACAAATGGCTTGTACAGATGGATAACTGGGCATGTCAAGTGCTATCCATCCTGCCAGTGACCTGTTTGTGGAAGGTTACTTCTTACCCGGAGGGTTTAGACTTTTACCCCAGGTTTGAAGGTAGAGGGATGTGTGTGTGTGTGTTTGTGTGTGTGTGTGTGTTTGTGATGACAGGCCAGAGCCCTGGAGGCTCTCCTTGCTCCGACAGATCTACAATCCGTCTCCAGGAACTTCAATGGGTCAATTGTGTCTCAGAGCTGTGTGTGTGCGTGTGTGTGTGTGTGTGTGAGAGAGATGCAGGAATATTTTGTTGGTGTGTGTGTGTGTGGTCATACAGGAGCTTTGTGTGTGTGTGCGTGTGTTTTTGCTGGGCCCTGCCAGGGTCACTGGTGTCTCAGAGCTGTGCCCTGTGGTTAATCACTTCGTATGACCTTCACTCTGCACCCCGTGACCCCCTCAGGTCACTCTCTCTACCTTACACGTCTTCACACAACCAAGCAGCCAAACACAAACCCATCCATCCTTAGAATTGCACTACCGTTGAGGAGCGAAGGTGGTTGGCAGGCAGTTGGATGTTTTGTAGGTTGAAAATGCATCATAAGAAAGAAAGAGAAAAAACTGAATGGCCTTGTCTTGATAAGTGGCTATATATTATTGTGCTTAGCATGAACCCTTGGACATGTGTGGGGTTGAATGTTAATGGCTTTTGTATGAAATGTGTTATCTCGCCCAGAGAAAAGCCCCCCTTTTGATACAGCCCACTTAAATTCACACTTAGTCAAGTAGAGTCAAGCTGCCATGCAACGCTGAAGGCTGTTAGTCTGTATATGAAGTCTGCTGGCACAATTGTATCAAATTCCTTTTTTTTTTTTCACACCCGAGTTGCTCGGCAGATAAGCAATTTTCCGCCATGGCTTTGCCCGAAGGGTTGAGATGCATTCATCTCTCTCTCACACTGCCGACTTATAGAGTGGGGTTCTATTACAAACCTCCAGCTCGGTAACTCAATTAAATATCGATTATAAACACATTCAACTAAAGATGGTCCTCAAAAAAACCCGCTTTCTTCTCTGTTCTCCAAAGAACCTTTCATCGATACCGCCTTATCTGTCACACGGATTCACTGCCATGGGATTTCGGGAGGGCTTTGCTTTTGTGCAGCCAAAAGCAAACATTACTGAAAGTGGCCAGCTAAAACAAAGCTGCCAGAGGGACTCTGTCTCTTTCATGCGTCCTGACATCCCAAAAGCAAAGCAGCTAAAGCAGCACTAATGTACAGGAGTGGACGGACACAGACATGTTATGGAAATGCATAAGCATACGCAGTCTTTAAAAAAAAAAAAAAAAAAAAAAAAAAAAAAGGTGGGACTTGTCTATAAACACCATCTGCCGTAGCAGGCATGAGTTTACCCCTAACCGTCTCAGACGTCTGTTCTGGCCGCGCCACTGCCAAATGTTTCCCCTTAAACAATTGTTGTTGTTTCTCCGGTACAATTCGGCACAGGGGGCTGGGCTTTTGAAGTGACCTTGTTCTTCTGTCATGACTACTTCGCACAAGACTGAGCAGGAGAGCGGAAGGGCTGACGTAGCTTTCATGACAAGGATGAAGAATTCATGGGCATTTAATGACAAAGTAAAGGTTTTGTACGGCTGCCTTTTACGGATGAATAAAGGGAAGATGCGGGCTATGAATGGGAATATGTGTGTGTGTGTGTTGGTGGTATGGCATGTTGTCAGAGATCAGAGATCTTTAGGACAAGCATTCTGGTGCACACAAACACAGTCACAGACACATACATGCATATGCATGCACACCACACACACAAACACACACACACACACACACACACACAGCTCTTTGGTCTGTCTTGTCACTTGTCGCATACCTTTAATTAAAGGGTCAGTGAAATCAGTCGACATGTCTCTGTTTGGCCTACACCCATGCATACTTCTGTTGAAGTACACAAATGTAGTCACTCAGCTCCCCATCAATCCATGTGGTTCCCACTTAAAGACTGTCGTGCAGTGATAAGAGAGATATTGTTGTCTTTGCTCTCTCAAGTCTACTGAGAACATGGAGGCACTGATACTAACAATCTTCCCACTATCTCCTGCACAGGCGGTGACGACGATCAGGATTTCGACATCGATACGAACACGGGCAGCATCGTGGTCGCTCGGCGCCTGGATGCGGGGAAGAGATCCAACTACAATCTGACAGTGAGCGTGACAGACGGCTCGCAGACCATCACAACCCAGGTGACAACACGGGTGCTCACGACAGAGCTATTTTGCAAAGTGCCATTCACTCGATGGCTTCCCACAAGCACATAAACACACAGTTTTGCACAGCTGGCCTTTAAAAACAACAAACGTTTACAACGAGTTCTGAGGCTATTCTCATTAATGTAGTCCACATGAAAAGGGTAAAAGGCAAGCACTGAGTTTGGCATAAATTTTTTAAAGGATTCAAAATCCATTCTATTTCATAGATTACATACATTTCCTACATTTATACATACAAAGACTAGGTTTTATTGCACTGTATGAAATATGTAGAAATGAACAATAACAGTATAACAATAACATTATAATCAATCCTACCCATACAAAACAACTCACGTATTAAATAAAATACAACAACATTAACAATGCTGAATTGAACTTTTTTTCACCTAATTTATAATCTCTTATTTAGTCTCTAAATTTGTTTTAATCTCAGTAGGAAAAAGTTACTGCAAATGCCATCTGAGGCCAAGTCATCCTTCAGCATCTGTAATTCTCTGTGTATTTCTTCCTTAATGGTTTGAATAGGGTGTTTGATGTGGACTGCAGCTGGCATCAGACTGTTATCACTGGAAGTTTATCAAGTCACGTTGCACAGACACTTTCCCATGAACTAAACTCAAATGCAAATCACATTCCTCCAACCCAGCAGTCTATTATCATTAACAAAACCAAAAACCAAATCTCTTTCATAGTCAAATCAGCTGTGTATTGCGTATACAATGTACACTGAGCACCAAAACTGGTTTGTGCAGAATGCTCAAACATCCACATGATCTGCTGCCCCCTCCTCCCTCAGGCCTACATTCGCGTAGTGGACATGAACGAGCACCGTCCAGTCTTCCAGAAGGATCTGTACGAGGTGAGGGTCCCTGAGGATACGGCGCCTTGGAAGGAGATTCTGCAGGTGAGCGCACAGGACGCCGACATCAACAGCCGACTCCTCTACTCCATCCACAACAGCGTCCACCCAGACAGCGGCCGCCACTTTCAGCTGGACCCTCGGAGCGGAGTGCTGGTCATGACCGAACAGCTGGACTTCGAGGCGCTGCCCCTGCACATACTGACCATTATGGTAAATATTATTAGTATTAGTAATAGTAGTAGTAGCATTAGTAGTAATAGAGTAGTAGTATATTTTTCTGCCACAGTCTAGAGTTGGGCTTCACATTAAAATGTTTATTTGAAATGAAGAAAAACTAACATTTCATTTTAAGTTTCCTGTTATGGACTAATGTAATAAATCTCCACATTTTAGTCCTAACTTGTATCCGTTTCATGACCTGTTATTAACATAAACAACTTTATTCAATCTTCATGACACAGAGGAGCGTCATGATGAGTCATAGGATATGATTCAGACAGTAGTTTCAGGTGGGCGTTAGAATGTTGAATAACAATGAACGCTACATTTCCTGCTCTCCTCTTGTGAAGGTTCGAGATCAGGAGATCCCACCGAAAAGAAACTTTGTTAGAGCCTTGATCCATGTAGAAGACTGCAACGACCACACCCCGACCTTCACGAGTTCTCGCTACGAAGGCAGCGTTGCTAATTTGGCTCTTACGGGCACTGAAGTTCTGCAAGTTAAGGCGCTGGATAAAGACACCGGAAGCAACGCTGAGATAGTCTACTCTTTTCATTCCGGTAAGATATACTGTGGACCACGGGGAAGAGGTTAATAAGGCCTGATTGAAAAGCAAAAAAGTTTTTCCAACTATAAATCATTTCCCGTCTGCATGTGTGTCAGTGCAGATGTGGGTGTACAGGTATAATCAGAGATAATTGAATATGAGCCGTGAGGCTCATACAATATAGGCAAAGTAATTATGATGAATAAGATTAAAAAAACACAAACACATTCACAATAAGTCTCTCTTCTTCTCTGTCTCCACACAGAAACACACACACTCAAAATATCTGCCCCCGCCCCCCGCACACACATACACACACATACACACACATGCACACACACACACACATATATACACATGTACACACAGCATACTGTAACTGATTTTTCTTTCATTCCTCTTTCTCTCTAGGAAATGGTGACGGGGCCTTTGACATTGACCAGGGCACAGGAACTATAAGTGTAGCAAAGTCTTTAGCCAACACGCTGCAGGAGCAGTACCACCTCACCGTCAAAGCCACCGACCAGGGCTTCCCTCAGCGCAGTGACCTCTGCCCCGTCACTGTCCACATTACCCTCTCCGACCTCACCCCCCCCAGATTCCTCTCGGAGGAGTACTTCACTGAGATCAGTGAGGCCAGTCTGCCCGGCTCTCCCGTGGTCTCGGTCTCTGCACAAAGCCCCCTGGCCCTTCAGTACAGCATCCGAGATGGTGATCATAATGGAACTTTCCACATCAATTCCTACTCGGGTTTCATCTCCGTCCAGACGTGGTTGGATTACGAGATGTGCGCCTCGTATCGCCTCCAGGTGCGAGCCACCACATCTGCAGGAACCTCGTCTGATGCGACTGTGCACCTGTACGTCGTGGATGAGAATGATAACCCGCCGGCTTTCCTGCACAGGAGTTACCGTGGACAGATTAGCGAGGCTGCTCACATCAACGCCATGGTTATCGGGGAGAACAACTCCCCTCTGGTGATCAGGGCCAGCGACGCAGACAAGGACTCCAATGCCCTGCTCGTTTTCCAGATCCTGGAGCCAGAGGCCAAGAAAGTGTTCAGAGTGGACCCCAACATGGGGACGATTTCTCTCATATCCTCCATTGACTATGAGTCTACTCCAGAGTTTCACTTAACAATCCAAGTCAGAGACTCAGGGGAGCCCTCGCTATTGGCAGAGACACCAGCCAAGGTTGTCATCCAGGTCTTGGACTATAATGACTGTCCTCCCAAATTCACAGCCCCCTCATATAACTCCTCCATTGAATTCCCTCTCTTCAAAGACATGGAAGTCATCCAGGTAATGGCCCATGATGCGGATTCCGAGGTGACCTATAGTTTGATTGAAGGCAATTCTGATAAGAACTTTGCCATTCATCCCTCATCTGGTGTCATCTCTATTAGTGATGTGTCTGGCATCCAAACTCACAGTCAGCTAAAAGTCATGGCCTCTGATGGCTTGTACAAAGACACAGCGACCGTCCAGGTAAACATCACCAACATGACCACGTCCAGTCTGAAATTTGAGGAGCGGGTCCAGGTGGACACTGTTTTGGAAAATGTAACGTTTGTGAAAACTTTGGCTGTACTCAGAGCGGCCGGTGGCTACCTAAATGAGCCAGTCGCCTACAAAGTGCTTAACGGCGGGGATAAGTTTGCCATCATCGAGTCCTCTGGAGTTCTGCATACCACAGGCGTCCCCTTTGACCGTGAAGAGCAGGACGAGTATGACCTGGTGGTTGAGGTGAGGGACACGAGAACTCCACCACGTAGAGCGATCACCCAAGTTAAGGTTTATATCGATGACATAAATGACAACGTACCTGTTTTCTCAAATCTGCCCCATTCGTTGACCATCTCGGAGGAGACCGAACCTGGCGATGTCCTATTCCAGGTGATGGCCAGCGATGCAGACGTGGGCGAGAATGGATCGGTCATTTTTATGCTTGAAGATGACTTTGAGCTCTTCAGGATTGACCCTTATCTTGGAGATGTGTCACTTCTGCGGCCCCTGGACTTTGAGTCTCTGAATAAATACGTTCTCACTGTGCTGGCGTCCGATGAGGGAGAACCGAGTTACAGCGCGGCCGCAGAACTTAATGTTCAAGTGAGGAACCGATCTCATCCTGTCTTCCAGAGCCTGTTCTACCCACTGAAATTGCCAGAAAACATATCCCCCTTCACCACGATCTTGCACGTTCAGGCACGCAACCCTGAGGGCTATCGCCTCATCTACAACCTGGAGGAGGAGAACGTTACCAACAAATTCCACGTCGACTTCAAAACGGGAGTGCTCAGTGTCACAGATTTCCTGGACTATGAGACGCAAGCGATGTACCTGCTTACGGTGCGAGCGACAGACTCCGTAATGGGCACTTTTGCCGAGGCCAGAGTGGAAGTCGAGGTGGAAGATATGAACGACAACTCCCCCGTGTTTCAGAAGCACACATACGAAGCACGTGTGCTAGAGGGGCTGCCGGCAGGCACCTCTGTGGCACAGATCACTGCCACGGATGCTGACTCTGGGTCAAATAAGGATATCACTTACGAGTTACTGGGCACAGGCAAAAACGAGACCGAGTTTTTTGAGATTGACCCGCAGAGTGGCTTCCTGATAACGTCACAGGAGCTGGACTTTGAGACCACTCAGCACTTCCTCCTGAAGATAAGAGCGACAGATAGTGGCTCCCCGTCTCTCAGCAGTGAGGCCTACATTCTGGTCAACGTGACCGACGTCAATGACAACCCGCCTGACTTTACAAAGACCCATTACAGCGCCTCTCTGGACGAAATGGCCACCTGTGGGCACATAGTGGTCAAAATTCAGGCCTCGGATCCTGACAGCACAGACCTCCAGTACAAGATTCTCTCAGGGAATGAGAACAGGTACTTTTCCATCAATGAATCATCAGGGGTCATCTCTTTTTCAAACGTCTGCAAGAGAAACTTGGACCCTTTTTACAACCTCACAGTGGCTGTGTCAGACGGCGTATTTCAAAAGACGGCCCCGGTGAACATCGACATGATTAACAACAACAGGCACAACCCTTATTTCAGCCAGAACATATATGAGGCTGAGCTTGCAGAAAACGCTGAGCCAGGCACCCGTGTGATCCGTCTGGCCGCAATCGATCCAGACGACGGGCCTTACGGCAGCGTCGACTACACAATTATCAATAAGCTTGCCGACGAGACATTCTCCATAGACCAGGAGGGACAAATTATGACATCACAGCCACTGGACAGAGAAAACCCATTGCAGAGAGTGATCGCCATCAAGGTAATGGCGAAAGATGGAGGGGGGAGAGTGGCATTTTGCACAGTGAAGATAATCCTGACGGATGAGAATGACAATCCCCCACAGTTTAAAGCCTCAGAATACCAGGTTTCCATTCAGTCCACAGTCAATAAAGGTGCCCCGGTCATTCAGATAATGGCTTACGACGCAGACGATGGCAAGAACGCAGATGTCACCTACACTATTGACGAAGCAGAGGAGGTGACGGAGGACGTGATCGAGATTAATCCCTTCACCGGGGTGGTTAGCGTCAAGGAGAGCCTGGTCGATATGGAGAACAAGATCTTCAACTTTAAGGTGAAGGCGCGAGACAGCAGCGTGCCGTTCTACAACACCACAGTGCCCGTGCAGGTGAAAGTGGTGTCACCTGAGGTGCCCTTACCACAGTTCACCGAGCCGCTGTACACTTTCACCGCAGCTGAAGATCTCCCCCTGGGCACAGAGGTGGGCACAGTGCGTGCCGACGGCGACATGCCACTCATATACAGCTTAGTGGAGGGCAACACCATCGAGAGCAACAAGGACCAAGTGTTCGCTGTGGATGAGGAGAGTGGCACTCTAGTGGTCCAAAAGAGCATCGACCATGAGAGAACCAAATGGTACCAGATCGACGTCATGGCGCAGGGCAACCACAACGGCACCGACGTGGCTTCCCTGGTATCCGTCAGCATCCAAGTCCAGGACGTGAACGACAATGAGCCCTCGTTCGAAGCTGACCCGTACCAGGCCTTCTTGGCGGAGAACATGCCGGTGGGCACCACGGTCATCCAGGTGACGGCCAACGACCCCGACACAGGCGACAACGGGCAGGTGACGTACCACATGGAGCCGGAGGAAATGGGCGACACCTTCGCCATCGACAGCGAGAGCGGCTGGATCACCACACTAACAGAGATGGACTGTGAGAGCAAGCAGATGTACCGCTTCTACGTGGTGGCCACCGACCACGGCGGCAAGGTCAAACTCTCCTCCTCGGCCCTGGTGGAGGTGATGATCACGGACGACAACGACAACCCGCCCCGGTTCACCGAGGAGTTGTACCAGGGCTCTGTCATGGAGAACAGCCGGCCGGAGGAAGTCATTGCAACCCTGTCCACCTCAGATCTGGACATCACGGCAGAGCACCGCCAGGTCACATGTTATATAACAGGTAAGGGTGGGTCTGGCCTAAAATGTATATCACATTAATTTGTAACATGGATGTTAACATTATGTTTATCACAGTATATTAGTTTTTCTTCAAATTTTGATATAAATGCTTCTGAAGGGGTTAAGCGTAGGTATTGTAACTAAAAGACAGCTATTACTGCACTCTTGAAAGTATATCTAGGACATATTTAACATTGCACTGAGGTATCCTAAATAAGTCTTAAGTAAGTAACTATTTTTCTGTTAATGTATATAACAGATAAGGGCTGTTGCTCAAGTAGACTGTAAGCCACCACTTTTATTGAATTATGATGACTTACGATTCCGTTGGGAAATCACATGGAGAGTAAAACAAATTGATTCTGATTCTGATAGTATTTCCATCACAAACAGATGCATACATAATTAAACAATTGAACAACAGCCAGTTTTATACTTTCTGTGCTGGGCCCCTGAGCTGGGAAATATCATGTGGTTAGTAGTAGTAGATCATTTTGACAACTAAGTGCTGCTATAAAATGTGGTATATCATAAAACCCATAGCAGATACACCTGAGAGGAGAGGCTCTGCATTTCCCGAGACTGTTTAACTTTTAAACAGATTAAAGTAACAGTGCAAGTAACAATTGTGGAGAAAAGTCATTAACAAATGTGCTTTGCAAACTCAAATTAGTCTCCATTAAGTTTTTGCTACTTATGTTGTCCTGATGGTTTTTCGTTAGAGGACAATTATAATATTATATTTTTATGATTAAGCATTAGGCAATTTTACAGGCCTTAGACGTATGATGCCCTTTCTTCTTGCTGACATGCTAATGCTCTTTATAGACAGGGTGCACTGAATAAACAAGAAAATCCTGTTATAATAAAAAAGTAAGATGAGTTAAGCATTGTAATTTTAGGGTTCTTATATTATTATTATTGAACACACAACACACACACACATACAGGAATTTCAACATACCTTCCAGTTGTGGTTAAAAAGTAGACAACAATGGAAGAGTAACTTTGTTTGTTAATGAGCTGATAGTTGTTTTTATCTGTTTTACTGCCTGTTTACTGTCTGTTATTGTTATGTTATTTATGTTGTTTTTATTTTTAATTCCCCCTGTTTTGTTTTACTCATTATCACCATGTGTCATCCCTGACACATTCAGATGGAGACCCACTTGGCCTGTTCTCTGTGGAAATGGACGGTGAGGAGTGGAGAGTCGTTCTCAAAGGCGCTCTGGACAGGGAAGCCCAAGACAAACACAGCCTGCGGGTCGTCGCCACGGACGGACGATCTCAGGACACCACCACTGTGGACGTCCACGTGCTGGACATCAACGACAACAGTCCTTTGTGCGAGCAGGTAAGACTGCTCCTCCTGCGCACTCTATTGTGTTTTCTGCTGCCCGGCTCCGATGTGAGGCACTCCCCTTGGAGTAACGACATCACAATCCTTCCTCAAACACCCCCATGGGCCCAGCAGCTTCGCTTGTCTGACTCTAGGGCTCTGAGGCAATCCGCCATCTTACGCCAGTTTGTGTCATTTGCGTGTAAACAAAAGACACTCGGAAAAACAGGTTCCTTTAATTGCGTAACTTCACAACATGATGGAAAGGATTATTTTGACTTATTTTTGCAAATGGTCTGCAACTGGTCTGCAAGAGTTTGTATTGTCTTTTATGATCTTGCATAATTTTGTTAGCATGTATGATCTTGTATAATCTTGTAAACCAAAATGATTTGTGCAATCTCATCATATGAGCCACACAACCCAACATGAAATCAAACAAATAAGATCTTTAACTCTTTAACTTCAACTCCTCAACTGGTGTTTTTGTGTGTGTGTGTGTGTGTGTGTGTGTGTGTGTGTGTGTGTGTGCAGTTGCTCTACACCGAAGCTGTTATGGAGAACTTCCCGTCGGGCCGTTTCATTCTTAAGGTGTCTGCGTCTGACCCCGACATCGGCACCAACGGACAGATCTCCTTCACCCTTCATGGACACAATGCTGACAAGTTCCACCTGAACCAGAGGACAGGTAAACACACACTCACAATGTTTGTCTAGCTCTCCCTCAAGGAGGTTAAGTTTCCGATAGCATCTGAATGGTGACACACACACACACAGTAAGACAGGGCAGCTTTTGAGAAAAAACTCTCACTGAGAGGATTGGAATTTTTCTTTGCCCTCATCAATCATATTATGCTTTTCTTGTTAAGAAGATCTGTCATCGACCCTAATCTATGCCCTGTGCATAATATCAGAAGAGGGCATCTTCCAGATATGGCTTATCAGGTTGCCTAGATTGGAGTGATCCGTCAAGCACCAGCAAAGAAACTATTTGGTGAAATATTATAAGCATAGAGCACAAAACAAAACAAAATCCCTGCATTTTTGATGATGGTTAAACAAACGAGAAATCAGGACCGTAAAGCGTCAAGCAGGAATATTCAAATTACTCATTATTTGTTTTAACTACAGGCTTTCATCTTTGACTACAGGCTTTCATCTGCATGTAACCACATCACTACACCTCCAACAGCGACCATGAGCCACAGGGGGGAATGTGTGATCACATTAACAATAAACAAACATGAAGAATAATTAAAGACAAAATGAATAATAATAATAAAATTTAAAAATAATAATAATAAAAACAAAGCATGGGGTCATGACTTCAAATTAATGTGTTAGTATATGTTATAGTCAGCCCATTGTCTATATTGTTTTTGTATATTGTCTATATTGTATTGTATATGGCAGTGGTTCTTAAACTGTGGTACGGGTACCACTGGTGGTACAAGGACTCTCTGTCAGGGCACTCCAAGACGTTTTTTCATAAAGACAAAATAATCACTTCAAAATATATGTATTAAAATATTGTTAACCACATGATCACCAAAGTTAAATTCAAACTAGTTAGGTTAGGTATTTTTGTCTTTCTTGGAAAAAGAGAGAAAAACAAGGCAAAACAGTATATACAATGTAAAATATGTAGCAAAATTGGCTACTGTATTTTAATAAGTCATAATGGTGGTACTTGGATGCCCAATTGTCTTCCGTGGTGGTACTCATTGTGAAATGTTTGAGAACCACTGGTATATGGTCAATATAATTGTCTGTACTGCTAGAGCAATTCCTTGTGTGTACTGACACCAAATAAATTTGATTCTGATTCTGATTCAAGGGGAGCTGTTCACAATGGCAGCGCTGGACCGGGAGCAGGAGTCTGAGTACGACCTGGTGGTGAAGGCCACGGACGGCGGCGGCCGCTCCTGTCAAGCCGACATCTTGCTCATGGTGCAGGACATAAACGACAACCCGCCCCGCTTCTCCACCAGCCACTACGAGATCACCGTGTTCGACAACACCACCGTCAGGACGCCCATCGCCGTGATGTACGCCAGGGACCCTGATACAGGTACGCGCTAAAAGCTCTGATAGTGGCACCATGTCCAACGAGCATCTCGCAACATGTGCAGTACGTGTTGCCCGTACCTTCGCCGTTATGGTTAAGCGATGATGAAAAACATCAGCCTCGTTACAGTCGCAGTGTTACACATAACAAGCCCATGATTCACATAAGTAATATTTACTTTCAAAGCCCCCTCACAGCCACTGAGCCTTGTTATCAAAAGTGCCTGGAAGACATTTTCTTTTCTGCACCATCAGGGCCGTTTCAAGGAATTTGGGGGCCCCAAGCAAAATGGACATGGAGCCCCCCCCCCCCACCGCACGCAAAGCCTACAGGAACCACCGCATAGCCATACAGTTTAAGTTCACCCACAGTTTATATAAATACAACATTTTGACAGTGCAATACTGCAGTTGCATATATATACTGTGCATTCGTTTTGAACATTTGCAAAAACACCACTGTACCATAAAATCCAATATAAATGTAAAAAAGTGCACAATAACTAAATCCAACATACCGGTACTTAAACACACACACACACACACACACACACACACACTCACATTAACATTTTTCAGTTCTCACAAAGTGAGAAAATAAAACACTGCCATCTTATGCAGAAAAAGGATGCATTGTTCAAACTATAAAGAGTGCAGGTTGTATAGCAATTTAAAAATCCAACATAAATACAAGTACATACACACACACACACACACACATAAGATTAACCTTTCAGGCCATCTTCATTAGTGGAGGTATCCTTAGGAAGAGCCTGAGGGCTGAGAAATTTAAGCAAAGCACCTTGAGGGAGAAAGAAAAGATATGTTAGCATTTCCATATTTTGATATTTAGAAGGAATGCAGCTGCTTTCACAACTACCAATGCTTACTGTAAAAACATCCCAAGCTAATGTTATACATTGACCTAGGCCTACTTGTAGCTTAACATAGCATTTAAGCATTCTGCTGTTTGAGAATTAGACAGACGCACCTGATGCTTTAAAGACAGTAAACAGCTGGCGTGCATGAATACTACTAGACATGAAAGTTCCAGTCTGCTTTGATGCATGGAATTTATCGTGTGGTTTTCCTAAATAGAAGATTATCACGGTCGAATAGTTAGTATAGCATAGAAGCTATGCCACTTTCATCAAAACCTATTACAAAGCTATAGCAATGTTGTCATTAAATACGATAAACAGTGATTCTGGAACAGATCTGCGTCTTCCTTATCCCGTTAATAAACATATTACAGTATGTAACCATATTCCGTCCGTTCGAAAAAAAAGTTGCGCTAACTGTTGTAGTTTGTTACAAGCAGCATGGGCCGTCAGGCAAGTAGTTAACATAAAACATTTTTGCTAGGCTAGCCTTCCTGCTGCGACATTACACCATTTGTACAAGACAAGTAGAGCTATTTTATTCAGTGTAATTTATCACTTACCACTATCTTGTTTTTTCTTGTCACTTCACACACTTGTTCTTGTTTTCGCGGCAGCAGCAGAGACCACAAACCTGGCTGGCTGGCTGGCTGCTGTCAGCGACTACTGAGAGGGGCGCCCTTGAGGGGGATCCCGGTATTGCCGGTAACAGTGTCGTTGCACTTTACTGCATTGACTATCAAAGGGGCGCTCACAGTTTGTCGTTGCATTTTATTTTTAACCACTCGTTGTCTTGGGGCCCCTAGCCAGCTCGGGGCCCCAAGCAATTGCTTGGTTTGCTTCATGTCCAAACACTCTTAGACTTTCACTCTCAGCGATACTGAACAAGCAAGGCCTAACTGAAGCAGAGATGTCATCGGTGTGAAGATCAAGATCCTTTATTATTATCCCATCTTAACAGGGTTCCTACGCAGTATGGAAAACCTGGAGAAGTATGGAATTTGATTTTAGTAATTTCCAGGTCTGGATAAGTATGGAAAAAAGAAACAAGGGTATGGAGAAATATTTGTGTTTCCAGACTATTGCATTTGCAGTACTAATCACTTCACTCAGGTTATAATGAACCATTCCTACTGTTGTGTAGCTTAACTTTCAGTCCCCATCGTCAAGATACAACTATACAACTAAGATACAACTAAAAATGACACAGCTACTGTAAATGGACGAATATTAAGTGTCATTTTTTAATTCACTTCAGTTGTCCATACCTTTGTTTTCACCGAGTTATCCCAAACAAGAAGTGGCCGCAATGTCGAGAATATGGTCAGAAAAATCTACCGAGAAGTTTGGAAATTTGAGTATGGAAAAAGTATGGAATTTTGAAATGCAAAATGTGTAGGAACCCTTTCTTAATTACTTTTCACTTTCGCGTGCAGAGTAGCCACAAAAGGGGGGAGAAAGAGTGTTGAGCAGCACTTGTTTGATCTGGGATTGACTCTCTGAGCTGAAATGCTCAATCAGGGAGTGACAAGGCCACTCCTGTTGATGTGTGGGAACATGTTGTGACATCCCAGAGCCTCCAGGCCATTTTCGCATCCCTCTTCACCTTTATCTTGTGTTCTTTTAAAATATCCCCCTCTCTACACTCCTCCTTTGAAAAGAAGAAACAATAAGGCTGAAAATAACCACTAACACCTTAGCTTTTTGAAAACTCTGAAACCACCAACACCTTAAAACGTGTGTTAAATACAAATGCGCATTATGCCCGTGTGTACATGTCCAGGCTTGACAGCGGTGACACATTTGAAGATACTGATTTTTTTTGCTGTGTTTGCTCTTAAGGCAGTGGCTAGTTTTAATAAAAGAGTTGTTAGAGCACCCTCCCTCTGAGACTGTGTAAATAGATGGTGGATAATGGGCTCTGTTGAATGATCTTTAGCAAGACACAGTCTAGAAGGATCTCACAGTGAGATGAAACTGATTACATAACATTTCTTTCGTACTGCACTTTTTGTCAAATTCAGCTAATCGGTTCTCAATGCTAAACTAGCTATCATCACATTGCATCATGGGCATGGTATGGGTGTGTAATGTGATTGACGGTCAAGCTAGATATCTCTTACATCTTCAATAACAGGTCACTGTGGGAGGATTGATGGATGACACTTTTTAATCGTAATGGTTGTTAAATTTGTAATGAAATTTGTACAAGTACAAATATTTGTCAACGTTTTTTGTTTCAGGAATAAACTCGGAGGTGAGGTACTCTCTCCAGGGGCCGGACAGTAGCTTCTTCTCGCTGGACGAAATCTCTGGGGTCCTTCGCCTGGAGAGACCCCTGACGGACGAGAGTCAGTCAACTTTCGAGCTGAAGGTCAAGGCCACCGACCGCGGCCTGCCCCACCACCTGTCCTCGTTCATCACGGTAACAGTCAACAAGGTGGACCTCAGTGACTACCAGCCCGTGTTCGCCAGCTCCGAATACAGCATCTCTGTCCCAGAGTCCATCGCTGTGGGAACGGAGGTGTTCAGCGTGTCCGCGCACACAAGAGATGAAATGGCCAGCAAACCGGTCAAGTACTCTATCATCTCTGGGAATGAAGGTGGAAGATTTCAGATCAACCCTCAGACAGGTAGGCCTTGGAACTGGATGAAATTTTGTTTTTGTAACCAGCCGATTCACCATATAACAGCCTCTGTCTTTGTTAACTTTCTGTCTTGCCCATGAGCTTCAACATCAAAAGCCAATGAAAGGATTTGAAGAATGTTGAGAGGAAAATAACTTTTTTTTTTATCAGTCTGAGCATGTAGTTGGTTAGAAGTGGTCCTTTAAGTTGAAGAAAAAAAGAAAACAAAATACGTACAGGGGACTTATCTTCCTGCAACTCAAATAATTAAACAAGGTGGGCAGGTGCCTGCAATGGCTGGTTCTCACGTTCAGCTTCCTGGTACTGATGAAGGACATACGTTAACTGTTGTGCACATCACTGCCAGCCTGCAGATATCATCCTCTAAACAGCCCTACTACTGAGCTTTGGTAAAATAAACCCCACACATATACTGACCCTGTATGTGCCATAAACGAATGTTACCATGCCAAAAACCAACAAACGGTGTGTTGCAATCAGAACAGAGACACAAGATTTTCTTCTTTAATCATGTCGGTCAGAGGGGCAGTGACTCTTCAAGTGTGTGACAAGCTCCCTTTCTTAGCAGTCAAACTGGTGTGTGTGTGTGTGCGTATGTGTGTGTGTGTGTGTGTGTGTGTGTAAGTTCGCTCGCCCTCCTGCCTGCCTGCCTGCCTGTGTGAGCACGTTCGTGGAAACCACTGGAGCTTGTGCTCACTCGTTTGTTTGTCTTCTCCCTTTCATCACGATCGCTCTCCGCCTTCTGTGGCCCTTTATCGCCGGCACCCAGGGCCGACGTCGACACCACCACCGCCACCCGCCCGCCTGCCTCTCTTACTGGATTGAGCCCAATCTCTTTATTAGCTGTCAAACAAGACACACTGGTATGCGCTGGTGGCTACTAGGCATTTGTCGTGGAAAATCAATTGGTAATTTAGAAGTACTTTCACTTCTAGAAGCTATCGGCAGGCTCCATAGTTGGTTATACTCTTGTGTCGAATGAACAAAGTGCATTTTTTCCCTCTCTTTCCCTCTCTTCCAGTCCAGACGTTATTATCTTCAAGAGCAGACCTAAGCTTGAAACAAAAATTTTCCCTCGCTTTCTGTGTTTATAATGACTCAATCCTTCTTCCCCCTTCCAAAAAAAGCGTGCACTTTTATATGGTGTTTGCTTAGAACATAAAAGACAACAGCTGATAGTATTGCTAGAACTTGAAGCCGTAGAGAGATGTATTGGTGTGTGCTTTGCCTGCCTGTGTGGAAGGAAGAGTTGTTGTGGCGCTCAGAATGTATTAGGGATCATGTCTTCCAGTAGGTGTCATAGTTTAACATCTTATCTGGCTCATGTTTTCCAAGGGTCTAATTAGCTTTTTCCTCTTAATGCAACGCTGATATACCAGTCAGGTTTTGGTTTTGTTCAAAACAAACGAGTCAGTGGAACACTTGCCTGCAGCGACCTCATAGGCACAGTTAAATT
>NC_063209.1:12778611-13021111 GCF_017589495.1 Alosa alosa | reverse complement strand
CTTTACCCCCCCTCTCCCCCTACCTTGCGTCAATCCCCTTTCACCCTGATACCTCACCCCACTTCGGTCCCTTTGTTCTACACAGATTTGATCTGTCTTCTAACGGCACCTGTCATACCTCAGTGCTTGTTGCTCAGTGTGTGTGTGTGTATGCACTTGTGTTCTAAGTAACAACCATGCCATGCTACCTCCACTTACATTGTTACTGTCACACCCTCAATTGACCGTGGGTAATACATCCATGGACCAGTTCCATGGGTAATACATCCATGGACCAGTTCCAGTTCCAACTAATTTATCTAGTCTCTGGTCAGTATGTGTGTGTGTGTGTGTGTGTGTGTGTGTGTGTGTGTGTGTGTGTGTGCAAGGGTGTGTGCTTGCAAGGCGTATGCAGGTGCATGCGTCAAGGCGTCGCGGCAGGTGTGCCGACACGGGTGTGAGGGTGCCGATACAAATCCATTTCCATTAGCTGTTGCTGAGGCTCACACTAAGACTCTGTTCTCCTTTGCCTGTAGTTTGTGTTCAAGCTACTACTTAGCCGATACTTTTCCTCAGCCTAAACAATAAATGAAGTCAGATACCTAAGCCACAGCGAGGGGATGAAAAGCATTATATTGTCATAGTAAAAAAGCAGTCTATTAATCTTGGTATTGGAGAAAATGACACTTCATCACATCTTCACATCTTCACAAGATCATTCACATCTTACAGTAAATGGATCCTCATTGAGTACAGGCTGTGATTTGTTACAGGTTGATGCAAACACACAGAAGTCTCTGTGACATAAAACAATGACATTGAATGATATTGTGTAGACCCATAGTCACACTCAGGGCCTGATTTACTAAGAACCCAAAAGAGCACTAAATTGCATGTGCATGCTGACATATTGTATGTTTAGTTAGGGAATGTTTTGTGGGTGATCAACTAAAATAAACAACTAAACAACCTGACTGCAATCGCAAAAGGACATTTCTAAAACGGATAGTTCCGGTCCTTGTTTATGATTGGCTGAATCGTGTTTGATGGCGTTGTAAAATTTGGCACAAACGTACACCTTGACTACATTTCGTTCTATTCTATTACTGCGCTACCACAACTTGATACAAAAGAGAGTAGCTGCATCTCAACGTTGCTTCGCAACCATTCTGACTGAGGAAATATACTTTTTGGCGGAAGAATATTTATCTATGAATAACTCATTACATTTCTCATTGCTGTGGCTTTATTTTATGAAATCTTGCCAGATATATGTAGTAACTGTTTTAGAAAAGCAATAAGCCACTAAGCCAATAAGTCCATAGGTGTGGTGGTGGGGGGCTCTCGGGGCTTATTGCTTAATTAATCCGATGGAATTAGAGGTGGAGGAAACAAGCAATTTGTTGCGCAGCAGAGGAGTCTGAATATTACTGCTGAGTAGTGAATGCTGTGAATGTTTAGTTCTGTTTGATGACAAATAGGTGTCAATAAATTAATAGTTAATTGTGTGTGTTTTTTTTTTTTTGCATTATGAAGATTATTGTATAAAAAGAAATAAATGCATACCCCAAACCAAATTTCACCACAACATTTGTAACGATACCTTTGGAGACATTAAAGACCTGCATACTCAGTGTTTTATGGGGAAAGTTGCCTTCTATATGCGTGAGAACAAGTTGCGTACACACACACACACACACACACATTCACACTCTTACACACACACACACACTCATGGACACACACCTTCACACACACACACTCACGGACACCCCTATATGTGTGTGTGTGTGTTTCCATAGGAGGGAGAGCCGACAGGCAGCAGTGTGTTGCAGCTGGTGGTCACAGACAAGGACACGCCCAAGAACGGACCACCCTTCTCTTTCCACATTGTGTCCGGTAACGAGGACCGACGCTTCCATGTGGACCAGGGCGGCCTGCTGTCGCTGGCCGGACCCCTGAAGAGTAAGTCCAAGGCCCACCACCTGCTCAAAGTGCAGGTAAGACAGCATGAGAACATGGCCATAAGTGAGAGGAAGACAAACATATTAAGAAAGAGAAAGAAAAGTCAGATAAAACCTTTTTTTTTTTTTTATAATTATCAATAAACGTATCAATAAACCAGCTTGCATGACCAGCTAGATACAGTACAAGCCATTTATAGTCATTAGTCGTTGGGAAGTAGCTACGAGAACAAAAAGAGTTATCGTTTAAAAGATGTACATGTCTGATGTGGTTTTTGTTTGACAAATGTGTGGGTACAACACTGGTACTCTGAAATGTTTACTTTCTACAGTGCACCGCAATTTACGAAAAGTGCCAGTTTAATTGCGAGTTTGTGTTTGAAAACATAGTTTATGGAGAGTAGCATGCTATTTAATGCACCATGTCTCCCTGCAGTCAACACCCAGCAGATTTAGTGCTTATAATGTGTAGGGAAGTGTGTTTGGAGAGATGCATCTGAATCACATTTGCATAAAGAATAGGAGCTAATATGAATAATTCATTAGAGTACAAAACTTTGCATATGTTTTGATAGATGTAGGGCCTTCATTTGAATGCTGGGCTAAGTGCAAAGTCAGTCTATGAGCAAAGTTCTTGTGTGTGTTTGTGTGTGTGTGTGTTTATTTGTGTGTGTGTATGATTGACAGATTCACTCATGCTTTGTGTTTGCGTGTCTCCCCAGGTGACGGACAGCGGTCACCCTCCTCTCTCCTCCATCTGCGTGGTGAAGATCAACGTGACGGAGCAGAGCCGGTACCCTCCGGTGGTGTCCCCTCTGGAGGTCTTCATCACCACCACGCCCGGGGCCCCCTTCTCCGCCCGCGTCGTCGGCAAGCTCCACGCCTCTGACCAGGACCTGCACGATGTCCTGACTTTCCAGATGGTGTCCGAGTCGCCCGCTGCTGCTGGCGGCACCCCTCGTTTCTCCGTGGACCAGTCGGATGGGCGCGTGGTGGCCGAGCAGGACCTGGCGCCCGGTGCCTACTCGCTCAACGTCAGCGTGTCCGATGGGACCTTTGCGGCGACAGCGATGGTGCGTGTGCACGTGTGGGCGGCCAGGCAGCGCATGCTGGACCGCGGCTTCGGGCTTCGCCTCGCCGGCCTCTCGCCCGAGGAGTTCCTGGGCGACCACTGGCGGGGCCTCCAGAGGAGCCTGAGCGCGGCGCTCGGCCTCCCCCGGCACGAGCTGCACATCGCCAGCCTGCAGCAGGAGCCCAACTCCCTGGTGCTGGACGTGCTGCTGCTGTGGCGGCCTCAAGGGGGCGCCGGCGGACGAGACACAGGAGAAGGGGTGGTGTCGAGCCAGCGTCTGGCGGGGGCGGTGGCCAATGCCGAGGAGGGACTGGGCCTGAGTGTACTGCGGCTGCACCACGACGGCTGCCTGGAGCCCGGGTGCCCGCCGCGTGGCTGCCGGAGCTCGGTGCTCATGAGCGAGGAGAGAGTCACCCACTATGCCACGGCCAGGGTGGGCTTCATCACACCACAGCACCGCTGGGAGAGCGTCTGCTCCTGCAACGGTAAGCCATCACCCACACTCTGCCTTTATGTCTGTCTACTACATCTGTCTGACTGTCTGTCCCTCCAAGGGTTCTGAAAAAACACTTCACTTCAACAATTATATATAATCTATCTATCTTTCTTAGCAATATGTCTGTCTTTGTATCCATCCATCCATTTATCTTCAGTATATATTGTACTTTAATGTCCACCAATCCACCCATCTGTTATCTAAATTCACTAGGGAAGTAGTGTAGCCTACCTCTCCTCCCCAATACCCCAGGTGCATATTACCAGGTGCATATTATTAACCCAGCTGTGTGTGTGTGTGTGTGTGTGTGTGTGTGTGTGTGTGTGTGTGTGTGTGTGATTGTATGAGTGTATGAGAGAGTGAGGTGAAACTGACACAGATTGGCAATTTTATTGTAATTTATTTCACACGGTTTAATCGTGGTACCACTAGGACATCTCCCAGGTTCATTTGACTAACTCTGATTCAGATCCTCCATTTCCTCCCCTCGTCTGCACATCCTCTACCTGGGAATGTGTCTGCTCCGCCTGAAGGGATTAGAGAAGGATGAGCCTGGTGCCAGTAGGAATAATTATCTCCTTTTTCTGTAATGTCGGCCTTCCTGTTGGCACTGGCAGACGCTACAGTTAGTCACCGTGTCCCAAGACCCCTAGCACCCCGTGAGTTATCACACTGTTTTGACTAGTCTGACCGGCATAGGCCTCAGAGGAACACAAGCATGAAAGTATGCTGAACGCCATCATGCCAAATCCCCTGCCAAGGAATGCTCTCTCTCTCACTCTCTCTCTCTCTCCTCTCTCTCTCTCTCTCGGGCTTCCAAATGCATATTGGCGATGGAGAAATCTGGACATCGATGCCGAGGAATTGGGTTAATCCCTATCTGTTGTATCACCACAGTATGATGATCCACAGGTATTGCTATCGCATATGATTTGGCAAAGGGAGCGTAACCGCAAGCCCAAATGCATTCTGACTGATCCTCAGCAGTGGGCGTGAGAAAAATTAAACAGAGGCGGGCAGCGGCTGTGCGATTTGGAACAAACACCGCTCACCTCGGAGGATTTCATGTAACCATTTCCCAAACAATAAAGGGGCCCAGCTGTGGCACAACAAAAGGCTTTGGCAAAGGCCGCAGCGGCAGCTGTGGTGCGTTTGGCAAGCGCCCGGTGTTGTCAGAAGGGAAAATTAGTGTAATGTGGGTTTTTGAAGAGGTGCTTTTTTATCTCTGCCTTTTCAGACTCGGCGATTCAGTTTGACGGCCACGGCTACCTGAAGTACCTTTATCGAGCCGACGAGCAGGTGCAACACTTTCACCTGTCGCTCCAAATCAAGACGTTCCAGAAACAAGCTGTTATCATGGCCACTAATGGAACGGACTGGGGAACCCTAAAGGTAGGCTAAGGTCTCACCCGCTCTCATGTCTCATGTCAACACTCTAGTTGTGAAGGTCAAAAGTCGTAGAAAATACACACAGGATGCACACAGGACCGTGGAATCTACACAAAAAGGGAAAGGTTCTTCGGTATCAGAGAAATTCTATATGTAATAACGGTGTCATGTCATATAATTGTTTTGCGATAATTCATAACATAATTATATACGTTTTCCCAACTCAAAGAATGTGCATGTATATCATACAAATTGTGTGGTATGCATATACAAATGCATATAAAATGGTCCTCAGACTCCAGACTGCGCCCTTCAGGTCAGTCCTCATTTCTGCAATACATCACTAAGGCCACACATCACATAGGTGAGGTTTGAACGACCTTTCAAGTTTGAAGTCATTTTTCTTTATTTGAATACCGCTGAAAGTATTTGCTGTGCGAGTTAATCAGAATGTGTGCATTCCGATGGGGATTTTTGGAGAGCAAAGGATACTGATTTGATATCGCTGCTTCAGTAAACCCCTGGCAGTATCTGTGCATCTTCATGCCTTTGCTTGCTGGTAGCCTTGTTATGACGACTGATTGGGTTTCTCACTATGTGGTTTCTGTTGTGTACTGAGGAGTGAGATAGGTGACATTTCATATGTCCATGCATATGTGTCTGTGTCTACAAGTCTCTGTGTGTGTGTGTGTGTGTGTGTGTGTGTGTGTGTGTGTGTGTGTGTTTGTGTGTTTTATCATCTCTTACCCTCATCATACTTTCAGAGCGTATAGGAAGGCAGGAATTCAGCTTAGTTAGAGTACGGCTGAGCGGCTCAGCAGCGGGGCTGTGTAAGAGAATCGCGATCTCATTGTGAGTTATGAGACAGATAAAGAATACACCCGTCAAGACTTGATAAAACAGCCATCCGGCACATCAAATGCCTGCCACACGATTTCCCACAAGCCTGCTTATTTATGCATCATAGTAGAATATTCCATATAAGTGGCTCAAAACCATTTCTTTCCCTTTCTCTCATTCTCTCTCTGACTCCCTCTCTTTCCTTGCTCCTTTATCTCCTGGGTATTGAGTGCTGGCACACCAGTTCATTTCATTGTCATGGAGGCGCTTCAAAAGGAATGGCTAAACATGGTCATCCAAGAATCCACCAGCATACAATATCATACGTGCTACATATATGCACACTTGGTACACATGCACGCACATACAAGCACATGCACACACACACACTGACACACAGACACACACACACACACACACACACACACACACACACACACACACACACACACACACACACACACACACACACACACACACACACATACACAGACATTTTGCACACACCTACACACACACACACACACTCACACACACACACACTTTGACACGAAACATGACAGGATTTATGTCCCTGTCCCACGTCTCCTGCTCCACGGCACCTTTAACAAATGAACACCAGCCTCTGTGAGATCTCATCAATATTCAGACTTAACACAAAAGCTCCGCTCATCTGCTTGGAAAACTTGTAGAATTACAATCACACCCGACTCCCCTGTGTGCTGCCGACTTTTTCCTTTTTTTCCCTCTTTTCCCTAGTAAAGTAATTACCCTTCAAATGGAAATGGTTTCCTTTCGGACAAAACCACCCCAGACAAGCAAGACAGAAGAAAAGGTGACTTGTCAGTTAACCAGCACAGGCATTTATGAAAAGTGACAGCCAGGATCTAACATTATTAAGGGGGAACAAGATCTGCATTGAGATAGAAACAGTTAAAAAAGATACCCTTTTAGATGCAGTTGTCTGGGGCTGGTGCATTGATTGTGGTAATTAGGTTTTCTGTCATGGGTGGACCTAATTCACATTGGGTCGTTGTGGAGCCTTGTGTGTTTGATGTCCGCTTTGACAGGACAGGAGAGGCACCAGGGTTGGGTTAGATTACTTTGAAATGTAATCCATTACTAACTACAAATTACATGGCAATTTTTGTAATCAGTAACGTAATCAGTTGGATTACCAAAAACATGTAACGTAATCTGATTACTTTAGGATTACTTTTAGATGACTTCAATAAATATGCCCATCAAGTAAAAGACACCACCACAGAATTGATGAAAGAATTCTCATTCTATTTTCCTCCACTCTTCTCCAAACATGCACAACTCAGCTTAACCTTTATAAGAGCACACCTGGACAAAGAATTTAGCTTTCGCTGGATTTTTTTGACCCAGGGACATGGCCTGAGATTGGCATAAAAAAGGGAAGCCTTAAACCCAAATGACACCATGTCCATTTCAATTGTGGGGGTGAGAAAATTATTATTTTGGGATGTTTTTCAACCAGGGGGACCTGGTGACTTTCTCAAAGTAAACAGTAACACTAAAACAAGAGGCTAGGAGGAAAAGATCAGGCAGTGTGCCGAGAGACCTGCCCCAATATGTAAGTTAGTAAGTAAGTATATCTTTTGATCCCGTGAGGGACATTTGGTCTCTGCATTTATCCCAATCCGTGAATTAGTGAAGTCGAACCGGCAAGCCCAAAGGCCGAAGCCCTAACCAGTAGGCCATGGCTGCCCCAAAAGGTAGCATTTGAACATTAAACCACACAATGATCCAAAACATATAGCCAAACAAGGCAAGAAATGGTTAACAGAGAACAATATCAACATTTTAGAGCGGACCTCAATCCATCAAAAAAGTGAGCACAAGGCCAAAGTGATGGCAAATGTTCCTGCCTCAAAACCCAGATTGCTGCTAAAAAGGTGCAGTCTACAATCATTGTGGAGACATGAAGAGGCTTAGTGGGTATTATATGGACCATTTTGAGAGCGGGAAATAAAGATGTTTCCAGTGATTGTAAAAAGGGTATGAATAATTTTGAACACGCAATGTTTAATAAAAATGTTAAAAAAAGATAAAAACACTTTTTTTTTATTCCATGTTTTTACCACATTGTCTTGCAACCTTTTGGCATGTGCAAGTGTCATTTTAATTGAGAACAAACATATTGGTCAAGAGAAAACCAATATTTGCCAGGGTTATGAATAATTTTGTTCCTAACTATATCTTAAAAAAGTCTAAAAAGTGAACATCCGAATGAACTGCTTGTCAAATTAAAAGATAGCTAGGCTATCCTAAAAAAGTTGCATTATTTGCATGATAAAATGTAATCAGGCAATCCCCAACAATGTAACTGTAATCTGATTACATAATCTTTTTATTGTAATCTGGGCTGATTATAGTTACTTGATTTTTGTAATCTGATTACGTAATCCAGATTACATGTAATCCGTTACTACCCAACCCTGAGAGGCACCTATAGAGTGTTCCTCTTCCTCTTTGTCTTCCTCTTCCTCTCCCGTTCGGTCTGTCTCGTGTTTTTTGTGAAGCGTCAGCTGAACAGAGGATTTCCAGTAACTGCAGATAATGAGGATCTTTAATCATGCCCAAAGTGGGAGTCAACACACACACATACACACATACACTGACAAGAATTTACATGCATGCACACTAGCATGCACAGTCACACAAACACATTGAGCTTTGAAAAGCTGGACACGTACAGTACACACACGAGACAAATCAAAATAACACTCATGATTTATCATACTCCGTCAGATGCCAGTGGGAAGCTCAAGACAATGCAACAGTGAGAAATCCCATATCGTCAGCACACAAGCATATGCAATGCCAAATAAGTGCAGGTCGGGGTGCATGCTGCCTGCCCGTATCGAAGCCGAGAGTCCCATACCCCAACTGGACCGCCTCTTAGGGCCCCTGTAAAGACTCCTGGAGCAATTAGACCCTCTTGTGATAGGAGTAGATTAATAATGGATGCCCTGTACATCTCTAATGCTTTGCTAATTTGAAAAAAAAAAAACCCACACGCACAAGTCATGGCATGCAGTTTTAATGAGGAGAGGGAGGGAGGCAGTCAATGCTGGGGGCATAAATATATTATCTGCTAGAACTAGCTGATGGGGCATAATAACAGAGCCTATGCAAACACTACAGGGCCTTTTCAAACACAGTGACCTTGTATTCCTGAGTAGGGGTGATTGTTTTTTTGATGGTGTTTTATGCCCCCAACATCTTCCAGGCAGCGCTGCCACCGCTGACTTAAAGGCACCTAATCCTAAACCTAATCCCAAACCTAACCTTAACCCATGCCTAACCCTAGTGCCTTCCAGGCAGAGCTGCCTTGAAGACAACGTTGGGGGCATAAAACACCAAGAAGCGTGATGGTGAACACGCATCGGCCTCTCGGGGTAGCAGTGCCGTTATCCACTCACCGAACTGCCAGGGGCCATTTCACATCTCCCACGTGAAAGGAGTGTGCGTGCTGGGCCTTTGTCTTCTTTCTTTGCTTAAGATTATTGATGAAGGTGTTCTTCAGCCTTGGGTGAAATGTGTTAGGGCAGTTTGCTTGCCAAATGCTATTAGAGCTCTATGGGTTTTGGCAGTGAGATCTGCTGAACTGAATGTAATGCTATATTACATGCATAGTCTCTCTCACAGAAAGCTCATGATGACCATGCAAGGTGTGCAGTCAAATTTCCTTTCTGCTGCAAATGCAGATATTCAGATACAGATATCAGATATAAAAATTAATCGTAATGCTCGTTGATTCATCGATGTCCTTGTATGGGTCATCTCAACACATAGTACTTCTCTACCTGATATGCATACCAAAGAGTGTGAAGATTTGAGACATTTTGCTTTCATGATTCAGTACACTGCCATTGCCTGTTAGTAAAATCTACACAGAGGCAATATATGTGCATGAGGCATCTACTAGTGTTTCAACTATAGAAATAACTAGATGTACCGCAGAGCGGTACAAAATATGGCCACCGCCCAGTCCAGCACATTTTTTCCACAAAAATAAGTCACGCTGAAAGGCATATATGATTCTAACTGTCTCACTGATTTGCATTATGCACACTCAATTCTCATGGTATCTGCTAGACAACAAGTACCAAAACATGATTAGTTACATAGATTTCACATATAAAATACATTTTATACAACCCCATCCCCATCTTGCCTGTTCATAATTCTGAGAAATTCTTGAATTGTGTGCATGTGTGCGTGTACATGTTTATGTTTATGTGTGTATGTGTGTGTGTTTGTGTGTGTGTGTGTGTGTGTGTGTGCCTGTGTATGTGCCTGTGTGTGTGTGTATGTGCATGCATGCGCACATACAGTATGTCTACTGTGTGAGTATGTGTCATACGTATTTATTGCATGGCCCCCCATGAACGAAAGTCCACGAAACTTCATCGTCATATATTTCATTTCCATTTATCACAGAGTTCCCAAAATCACATATAAGGTGTGTTAGAGTGTCTAGTTTCGTAATTTAAAAAAAGCTAAAAACGTAATATTACGTTTTTGGCACTCAACGCGTGGGAAGGAAAAACGTAATATTAAGTTTTTGGCACTCAATGAGTTAACTAGGTGGTGCTATACATGAAATGAGTGGTTATGGAATGGGTTGACATGGCCCCTTAAGATCAACAAACAAAAAAAGGTGGTCCTCCTAAACCCTACGGTTCTCAGGATATTCACAGAAAACTGTGTCTACAAAAAACAATGGTTCCATGCTATCCATGTGGGGCTACATGCCCACTAAGTTTCGTGTACCCCGGTCTTTCAGTGTCCCGGGAATCCTTGACGGAAAATTTGCCATGCGAAAAAGAAAGAAAAAAAACGTAGTTAGAGTACGCTGCGCGGCGGTCATAATAAAATCAGTGGTACTTTGTGTGTAGTTGGCATCTGAAGCACACATTTAACCCTTAAAGCTGTAGGTTTTTGAACATTCTAAGTTCCGCAACAATTGAAGGTTCTAAAATTCTATGTTGAATTCAATGAACCCAGATATTCTTTAGAACGTTCATTTCTCAACATTCCCATCACACCGGTGTGACGGTACTCCTTTAAGGGTTAATAGACTCATTCTGTCTCATGTCAATCAAGGCAAGGCAAGGCAATTTATTTATATAGCACATTTCATACCAATGGCAACCCAACGTGCTTTTGCACATATAAAATGAAGATTAAATAAATAAATAAATAAATAAATAAATAAATAAATAAATAAATAAATACATAAATAAATGAAACGTATTACATAAGGGAGGGTTCGAAGGAATGTAACAATGTAGAGGTCTACAAGATAAGTGGGCCCCCTCCCATTTAGTGATTTAAAAACAAGGAGCAGTACTTCTTTGACTGACTGGGAGCCAGTGTAAAGTTCTGAGTAGGGGTGTGATGTTGTCTGACCTCTTGGCTTTCATAAGGACCCTTGCAGCTGCATTCTGGATCAGCTGAATCATCTATCTTTAAACATGGGGTGCACATATCAAAAAAGAATGACTTACGTCTCGAGGGTGTTTTTTTTTCTGTGCTCCCCATATTTCTGGATCTCAATGTTTCATTATTGATGCGGGTCCCGACATTGATACATTTTTGTCACATCTTATCTGTACTTGATGTATGATTGGTAAAATATATCCCTTCACCATGCCACTCATAATCCATCATGTTCTCTACCAGAGATATCATTAACATCAAACCCAACTGAAGTCTCTCAGAGGACCTGTTACAAATGTGCACGTCATGACCGCATGATGAGTGCTTTTCTAAACTCCTTTTTTAATAAAAAATGGACCTGAAACTAAAGCTTCCCTCTTCTCCATCTGCTTTAGCTCAAGGATGGAGAGCTGCACTTCCAGCACAGCTGTGGCAACCAGCTCCCCGGCACCCTCCACGTACGCGGGCACCTTGTGTCTGACGGCCGCTGGCACCGTGTCCGCCTAGAGGTCAACGGCACGTCCCTCAGCCTGGACGTTGACGGCCATGGTGTTGGGCGCGGCTCGCCCGTCCGCGCGACGCTGGCGGAGCCCTGCCGGCTGGTCCGTCCCCGCGGCGCCCTGCTCTTCGCCACCGGTGCCACCGGCGCCGCGTCCCAGCTGGAGCGGCTGCGCGAGCGCACGCCGTCGCTGCCGCCGGCCGGGGGCCTCCGGGGCTGCCTGGAGGGCGTGGAGGTCAACGGTCAGGCCGTGAGCACGGCCGAGGCCCAGCTGGGGCGCGCCGCGTCGTCCGGCCCCGGGGGCAGCCGCGTGTTCGGGATCTTCCAGTGCTGCACGGCGGAGGGCGGCTGCGCCAGCCAACCCTGTCAGAACGGAGGCACCTGCGAGGAGGACGAGAGTGGAGGTGGGTGAGAGCGCTTTGAAACCACCGCAGCTTGAGTCCGCCTCTTTTCTCAGCACTCAGCTGTTTGAATGCATAATGATCATGGCCATTATGATTCATCATGTTTTCCCATTGACTAACAACAACAGAGAGGGAGACTTTCTTTACTTTCAAGCACAAATAGTTGAAATAGTTGAAAATCAATCGTAAAAAGTAACATAAAGGAGTAATCCAGCATTATTAGTAAAAAAAACATTCAATTAAACGTGCGCTGACTAAAATGAAACGGATGCTGCCCTGAATATACCAGCAGATCCAAGTGAAGCGGTCCTTTGTAGTGCTCTTACCTTAAACCCCAATATAAAAATCAGTCATATAAATGGCATTGACAGTCTGTACGGGCAGCTGCATGGGAAAGATAAAACTTTGTGAAATGTCACAGTGGGATATCGGGGCTCGGTCTGTTTGCGTGCTTTTCCTTGGGGAAGGTAACCATGACGGCGGGCAGGAAGCAGGTAGCTTTTCTCTGTCAATATGATAATGGATGATAGGGAAGAACACATGGCAACAAAGCCCCCAGGCTTGTGGATAAGCTTCAGCGTTATTTGGACTCTTATCATTTTCTCCCTTTTCATCTGCAGGGAAGTAGTCATTACCATTGTCGTTTGGCACAATGCCATGTGATTTGTAGGATTGTGGCTTCAGTCAGAGAGACGAGAGAACGCCGTGTGTGTGTGTGTGTGTGTGTGTGTGTGTGTGTGTGTGTGGGTGGGTGGTTTCTAAAGCGGCCAGCCTCCGCATAAACGACTGCGAGATGAGGGAGATGAAAGTGTGACAGGCGTATGTCACTTCGTAAAATACACACCGACTGCAATGAAAGGATAGAAACCAGCTTGTCAAAGCTATGATTAAAATAGCCAAAGAACAGTGATTTTCAGAGCCGCAACTATTGTGTCTCTGAATGAGTGAGAGTTTGTTCAGGACACAACAAGAGGATTTTAATTAAGGCAATTTATCCAATTTCAGTAAGGATCAATAGCCTCATTATTAACAAACTTTTAATTGTTTTTTTTTTGTTTGTTTTTTCGCCTGCCAATGCCGATAATAGCTATAATAAATAGGTTCATTCCAAGTTAAGCATGGCAAGTTTACTCATAATGAACTTATAGTTCCGGCGCAGACTTTTTTCCTGAAAGTAACACCATCACTAAGTAACTTACCATGTGACTTTTTAAGCATGTTGTCATGTGCATGGATTCACATATTGACTCTGATGCTCATAATCACTTTTCAGTAGAGGCCAATAGTGATAGGATTTTAAAAGAAATCTTTACCTGTGACACCTATGAGGCATCGTAAACCGTGACGGCCTGTAGATGAACACTCTCAGATTAATGGCCTCTGCATATTCATGACCACTATGTAGAACATGTAGGACATCCAATGTACCACCACCTCTCCGGTCAGTTATCAGGTCAATTTCCTCTGCAGCTACCTCCACCTTCAGTCTCTTGGCGGCAGAGATAGTGTTAGTCATTCCTGACTGACCTATATGGTGTGTGTGTGTGTGTGTGTGTGTTTGTTTGTTTGTGTGTGTGTGTTTGTGTGTGCGTGTGTGTGTGTGTGTGTGTGTTTGTGTGTGTGTGTGACAGACGTGCGCTGCAGCTGTCCCGGCCGCTTCTTTGGCGTGAGCTGTGAGCTGGCAGACAACCCCTGCACCTCCCAGCCCTGCATCCACGGAGGACTGTGTGTGCCAAAGCCACAAGGTTACTTCTGCAACTGCACCCAGCACAGCGAGGGGAGCAGGTGAGGGATGCACACACACACACACACACACACACACATACACATACACATACCACACACACACACACCATACACACACACACACATACCACACACACACACACACCATACACACACACACACACACATACCATACACACACACACACACACACACACACACACACACACACACACATACCATACACACACACACACACACACACACACATACCATACACACACACACACACACACATACCATACACACACACACACACACACACATATACCATTAAAACACACACACACACACACACACATGCCATACACACACACACACACATATACCACACACACACACACACACAGATTACACACATACCATACACACACGCACACACACACACACACATACCAAACACACACACATCGCACACACATACCATGCATACATATACACACACACACACGCACACACACACACACACACACACACACCCCTACACACACACACACACACACACATACACACACACGCACATACACAAAAACACAAGCATTCAATCAAGGGCACTTCTATGCATTATATCCTAAGGTGCAGTTCCTTTACGTACTTTGACGTAGTTAATGTATGTTATCATCCGGAGAGAAGAAATACTCTTTTCTGATTGGCTGGTGGGGTGGCTATTAAATCTGAACCTATGAAGTAGATCTGGTAAAAAAGGTTTAATCACCATTCCATATCAATGCTTATGAATGGTACCTACAGTATAACTGCCATAGTAGGATGACGGTTGAGCCTGGAAGCAGGCTTCTCAACAATGGAATCAACTGTAAACAAGTTAACTGCACACACTATCGCTGTTATGGGGAGCCAAAGAAAGTTTTACAACAAACTAAGTACAAGTTTAAGAACAAACAAGTCAGCTTCTTTTTAAACGGAACTGCTTGTTTCCTTTGCGTGCTACAAAGGCATGGCTATTGCCTATTTGTGGCAACCGGGTGATAAGCGGGATAACGGCCGCCGAGGTGTCCTGCTATACGGAATTAATGGACTTGGGTGGAGGCAACTCCCCTCCGCTGCACGTCAGGGAGTTCTTTGCCTCTCACCCTCGTCCATTCATTCCGTATAACAGGACACCTCGGCGGCCGTTATCCCCTACCTAATGTATGTAATGCTATGATGAAAGTAATTGTTAGATACATCATGCCTTTAGACCAAATCCACTTACAGTAAGTTCTTGTATGTGTTACAATAGTATCGACTTGTCTGAAAATACTCTAAAAACAAAAAGCTCTAAATTTGCCTCTCGATTTGATCTCCCCTTTGTGAATGCTTAGGTGTCAGAACCTGCTGGACCCCTGTTCTCCCAACCCTTGCCCCAGTGGCTACGACTGCAAGCGGGCCGACCGGTCCTTCCACTGCGACCCGCTGCCCCAGTTGTCGCGCGGCATCACCTACCTGGAGATGGTGGAGATCGTGGCGGGAGTCATAGGCCTCCTCCTCCTGGTGGCAGCGTTCGTGTACCTGCGCAAGCGTTACGTGCGCCAGCGCAAGCACAAGCCCGTCTGCGTGCAGGACTCCAACGGCTACTTCCCGCCGCACCTCACCAAGAGCATGATGCTGGCGGCCGGCGGTGGCGGGGACGACTCGCCCCCCATGGAGATGAGCACTCTGATCGGCTCGCGGCCCGGCGACCTGGACCACAACACCCCCTTCCGCACGCTGAAGCAACACGGCCAGTCCCAGAGGGGCAGCCTCCTCAGCGCCAAGCCCCCGGCTCCCGTCGTGTGCCAGGTGGCACCTAACCTCCCACAGCCTGCGCCCCCTCCCTCCACCTCCGACAACGAGTCCATCGCCAAACACAACTGGGAGCTGGACTATGAAGGTGGGCACTGCTTCACCATTCATACATTGCCTACACTGATGCATAAATTGCAGACGTCCATGCACGGTTTCATGCAGATTGATGCTGTCCCTTCCTGGATGTATGGGTTGCTCTTGCTCTATCCTTGACTTGAGGATGCTGTTAGACTGAGAGGAAATAGTATGTGGACAAGGAAATCCTCTGAGATGGGAAAGTTATGACTACCTAAATAATCACAGAAACATGTGCCATGTTTATACTAGCAGTCCACCTTCTCTTCTGTCTTTCTCTGTCTCTCTACCTCTTTTTTCTTTATCTGTTACTCTCACTTCTCTCTCTCTCCCTCCCTCCTTCTTTAACTTTTTGTCTGACCTTGTCTCTTACTATTCCACTCGTCCCCTTGCACGCTCTCTCACTGTCTCACTGTCTGTTTCTCGCCTCACCGTATCTTTCACTCTTAGGCTAAAATACAGCCTCGTGCTGACAGCCCTGTCACATACCAAGCACAGCAACCTGCGCAGTTGACAAGAGTGGCACACACACACACACACACACACACACAAACACACACACGCACACGCACATGCACACGCACACGCACACACATTAAATGGAGTGAGTCTTGCTCTGCTAAAGAGTGTGCCTTCTGTCTGTGTGAGCCAGGTTGAGCAGCGTTGAGTTTTAAATGATGCATGGCGCAGCTGCGTCACTGTTTGTTCTGCCGGACCCACAGTAAATGAAGCGCTCGTTAACCTCTCAGGAGCCCACTCACACCGCACACAACAAACACAGAATGTTCCCCATGATCCGCAGTTTTCTCCGTGCGTGTGTGGTGCTGCTGCTGACGGAGCCACAGAAACAGGTCAAGAGTTTTATTAATGACCACCAAGGGCCACAGGCAGTTCTTCTTCAGGCACTTCACCACAACCTGTTCAGCTAAATTCTGCTGTGCACTTAAGAGACAACATCCACCTGGAAATATTCAACAGGAAAAAACCCCCATGTATGAGAGTGCTGTATGAGAGTACACAGTGTAGGAAACGGGGCCGATTAGCGTTTAGCTAGCGAGCGGTGGGGCTGTGTGTTGTGTGTATTAGTGGTTTTGCATGCGAGGGGTGTCTCGGCTTTGCTCAAGCAGTCCTGCTCCACTCAGCACATTCACGGGGCCTTTGATCAGCTGAATTAGGTGGGTCAGGCCCGAGAGAGGATCTGAGACAGCCGGCGCTTCATGGAGCCCTGCAGTGTTGGCTATGGTAATGACTCACGCTCTCTCTTTTTCTCTCTCTCTCTCTCTCTCTCTCTCTTTCCCCATCTGCAGTCTATCCAGCCGACCCAGATTACTTCGGACGGCCAGCGGTCCAGGAGTTCCCCCAGTTCGACATCGTGGAGAGCACCTACCCGGCGTCGACGTCCGGCGACTCGCGGCGCAACTCGCGCTTCGGCGGCTTCCCGTTCCCGCTGGAGAGGGTCGGCGGCATCGGAGGGGGATCGGACCGGCGCGCCCCTCTCCCGCCCTGCTACAGCAACCAGAACCTGGACGACTTCCTGGGCCCGGACGGGCAGCCGCTGCCCAGCGCCCAGTGCCCCAACGAGTACACGGCGGTCAGCTACTACCCGTCCCAGCACGCCCGCAGCATGGACAACGTGTCGGGCGGCGGGGGCAGCGCATACCAGCGCCTCAGCATGCGGCTCAGCGTGGCGCAGCCGTCCTACGCCTCCGACGGCCGGACCCCTCCGGCCATCAGCGCTCCTCCCGCCACGGCAGGCCAGCGCTTCCAGCCGCCAAGAACCCGCTAAACGCCGTCGCCGAGCTACGCCGCTCGACATGGTGGAGAGCGACTACGGCAGCTGCGAGGAGGTCATGTTCTGAAGGACATCACAGAGGTCACGTTTAGAGGTCCTTTGTCCAAACCTTTGCACCCAGAACGGCCTCCTAGTGGGCTAAATAGTACGCCAGTAATGTATTAAGTGCGTCCGCCACTTTGAATCTCCAGTTCAGCATCATCTCTAAATCCCTAGTGGAAGCAAGGCTCACTATCCCATGAGCTGCACAGTTTCCTGGAACTGCTCAAAAGTCTGCCAATTCCTTAGGAAGTAACATTATGCATAACACACTTGCTAGGCTGTTGACTGCAGTATGTGGTTTTGGATGCTGATTGTGCTATGAAATGTCCTGCCGTTTTTGTTTAAACTACTAGTCTGCACTGCACTGAGTATCCCAGGGGGAAGCAGCTCTTTGGTGGCTGAAAAACAGGCCTCAAAGCTGGGATCCCGCTGGAATTTCCTGGCAGACACTGTCCGAACCCTGAACAGTATTATTATCATTATTATAAAGTGTCTATTCGATTCACAGGCAGCAGCCAACTGAGCAGACTGCTTTGGCTGCTCTGTGTGAGCACAGCAGGATCACACAGAACTGGACAGCTGAGAGTAAAAGTCAGATCGCAGTGTTTGTTGAAAGTTTGTTTTATGCCACCTCTCCCACTGCGCTCCAGACTCCATCATTTCACCTCTCTACTCCACCCGAATTCCTGGAGTGTTCCCTCCCTCTCCGTCTCTCTCTCTCTCTCTCTTTTTTTCTTCCCTGACAGGATATCTTTGAGTGCTGTTTACAGTCTCTGCTTGTCCTCCCATATTCTGTCTCTCTCTCTCTCTCTCTCTCTCTCTCTCTCTCTCTCTCTCTCTCTCCTCTGCCTGCCTCTTTTCCTCCGTTGACACCCAACTGCAGAGCTGTCCAAAAAAAAAAAAAAAGCGGTGTTTTTGATGACGGCCGAGCGACCACCACATCCATCAAACGCCGTCGCTGCGGAAAGTACAGAGACACAGGAATTTGCAGAGCTGAGAGTGATGAGAGGCTGACGATCAAACCACCTTTCAGCAGTGTGTCACATTAACTTTCACAGAGCAACAGGAGGATGTGTGTGTGTGTGTGTGTGTGGGTCTGTGTATCTCCCCTGTGAGCCTTTTAAAAAGAAAAAGACAAAAAGAAAAGCGTCTCTGGAGGCTCCCTGTTCTGCTAGACAGCCATACCATACAAAAATTTCCCCCAATATTCAAAAAGAGCACTCCACATGCCCCAACGCTGCAGACCTATCTGTGCTAAGATAAGCTAGCTAAGTCGTTAAATTTCAGTCTGTGGGGGCGGGTCCCCCACTATAAGGAGAGGGCATGTACAGATGGGTCAGTCGAATGGAATGTTGTACATATGATTATGTTAATGTAAACATGCTTGCTGTCTGTCTGGTTGGTTGTGACAGAGAAAGAGCAGTATAGGGGGATATGTACCAAATGTGCTTGAAGTATTCATTTAACCCTTAAAGGTGTAGGTTTTTGAACATTCTAAGTTCCGCAACAATTGAAGGTTCTAAAATTCTATGTTGAATTCAATGAACCCAGATATTCTTTAGAATGTTAATTTCCCAACATTCCCGTCACACCGGTGTGACGGTACTCCTTTAAGGGTTTAAAAATGTTTGGAGTCTCTGATGCACTGATGTTAACCCACTCATGGGGAGGGAAATCTACTCCACTGAACTAAGCTGAACTGAGTTCCTTTCACTGAGCAAATTCACTGTTTAATATTTCAAGCAGTTAAGTTAGGTTAAGGTTGTATAAAGTCTGTTTAATGGTCTGTTTGTGCTTGTTCTAAAAAACAAGCCCTAATAAGACAGCGAGTTCTCTTTTTGCCAGATAGTAATCAGGTTGTCTGAGTGCAAATGTGAGGTGAGAGAACTATAACAGAATACAGCTAAACCCTTTCTAAATAAGAGACATGGAGAGGCTTGGTAGGTATTATAAGAACCATTTTGAGAGCTGTGATGGCAAATAAGGATGTTTCCAGTGATTGTTAAAAAAGGGTATGAATAATTTTGGACACACCATTTTTCATAAAAATGTTTTTTTTTGTTTTAAAGATGAAAAACACTTCTTTTTCTGATTCCATGTTTCTACCACATTGTCTAGCAACCTAGCAAACAACCAAAAGTAGTACAAGTACCGGTAGCCATTTTTCTTGACGTTTCCTTGACGTTTCAGTCAATTCACACACACACACACACAATTCAATGGGAGGGAAAGCTTTCTGACTCCGATATGCACGCACATTTTTCTTGTGACGTGAACCGTGAAGGGGTCAATACAGATTTCATTGCTTCTCAGCAATTGAGACAGTAGCATTTGTTTCATACATTTCCATATTGTTTACATTGGAAGTTGTGAGTGATTGCGAATTTCCTCTTTGATATGCTACATTTCAACAATGTGCTTTGTGATTAGTGGTCGTACAGTGAGCTATTGCATGCACTGATTCAAGTGAACAGCCCCCCTTCCCCCTTCTTCACATTCTAACTTCAATGATCTAGAGGTGCCATTGAGTTGACACTGAATCTGGCAGCACAGTGTTTGGATTCCACAACTGTCCCTGCTGTATAAAAATCACAGTTAGTGTACAGCGGTTGAAATGTTGAAGTGTTATCATGTCACTTCTGTGTAACGGGCAGCTCGTGATGGCTGGTTCGAAGCTGTGGTTAGACCACAATGTGTGTGTGTGTGTGTGTGTGTGTATTTGTCCTCTGTAGTGGAGAGTTGTGTCCTGTATGGGTGTATTATGTGTATGCGCTTAAGAAATGTGCCAGTCCAGTGAGTTCAAGAGAATGTATAAAATATACATATGCAAAGACTATATAAATAAATATATTTGATTGTGAAACCAAGTGGGAAAGTGTGGTGTTTTGAAGCAGTTTCTCTCTTTGAGAAAAGAGGTTTAATCAAAAGTGTCTGTGTTGTCATTTCTGTCCTGTGCATCGTGGCAGAACATCACTTTCTAAAGCTATGAATAAATGCTATCAGAAAGAGCAACTGGTCCATGCAGATTGCAATTCGTATTCCCGTCAGCTGTAGGAAGGACTAGAGGATGTCTGTGCAGAAGTCTGCTAAGATGTGATCTACTTGTGTTTTGTTTTATTCTGTCATAATTAAGCCCTCTCAACCAGGCTTCGTATCTAATCATGAGTCCTTCGAAGAGATGATGCTGTTATCATGGTGTGGAACTGATTAACATGTAGTTACAACACACTTGTCATCTCTCTGTTTCTCTATCCATCATTCTCTCTCTCTCTCTCTCTGTTGCTCTCTCACTCTCTCCCATTGCATGTCTGGCCTCATTATCACTGATTTTCACTTATCCTGGCACTCTCTCTTTCTCTCACTCTATCTCTCTCTTTTCTCTCTCTCTCTCTCTCTCTCTCACTCTCTCTTTCTCTTCCACTTTCTCTGTCTATATTTCACTCTCTCATTTTTGCTCTCTCAATGCCTTTGTTGTCTCATTATCAGTTTGATTGTCACTGTCTCTTCTTTTTTATCTGACTCTTGCTGCTCTATTTCCTCTTCTTCTTCTCTCTCTCTCTCTCTCTCTCTCTCTCTCTTTCTCTCTCTCGCTGCCTCACCCTGACTCTTGCCCGTTGACCCAGGCTGTTATGGTGAGGAATGGATATGAGAAGAGAAGGTCAGTATACGCTGAAAGACGAAGATCATAAAGGGCCTCGACCTCGTAGCCGCTAATGCTCATGCTACCCGGTGACTGAAAGGATTTATGACCTTTTCCTGACACTCCATAAGCATCTGTGATGGAGAGGAGGAAGCCAGAAACACATAGGCATAAGTAGGCCTGTACTCACTGCATGAATTTAATAGGCTTTCCTACTAACACAAGGGAAAGCTTATTTTTTAGTCAAAATTGAGATATAGGGAAGACCGGGGCTGGTTGTATCACAGGTTGGTTGTCACATTGCTTATTCCAGGCACACTAGGTGATGCTGTGGTCACATTTTGATATCAAACTGTTACCCTTTGATAGCGTACTCATTTGCACTAGAAATTTTGCTGAGCAGACACACAGCATTGAGGTGAGGAGACAATTTTTAAATTTCATGGGTCAGAGTAAATTTCCATGTTGGTGTTGTTTTTGCATTGAGAGCTTGTAGGATATTAGTAGTTCAAAAACAAAACACTCATTAAAAAGGTAGTAGCTTTATTTTGAGTCATATTTTAGCTACCATCAAGTTAAAGCCACGTGGCAGCTAGGTTAACATCTTTGTCAAGAGGTCAGTTGGGGATGGTTGTCACATAGCTCGTGGGGTTGGTTGTCACATGTGTTTGTTGTCACTGTGACACAGTTGTCACTGTGTTTGCAACTTTGTTTGCAACTTACATGATAATAAAGAGGTTTTAGCACTGAAAATGATTTCATTTTATTTCTCAACACAGTAGACAATTCAAGTAACTGATCCCCTCCTTTAATCCCATTGTTTAAACATTAGGGGCATTGATGACAACTATCATAGGGGTGGTATTCATATTAAAACTTATTTGCACTTTCTAGCTTAAAAAACTAACTATCTTAAAAAACTAAAAAGTTACACATCATTTTTTAAGATCCCATTTTATCATTGAAATCCCATTGAAACTCTATAGGGACAACCAACCCCATACCCTGTGACAGCCAATCCCGTGATGGGGTTGATTGTCACATTGTGTCAGAGTGTCTTTGATGGTTAATTGCTCCCTGTTACAATACATTCTAAAAGTAAAAATTATACAATTTAAAGCCAAGACCCCAAACTTTCATTTCATGTAGGAATTACTGCTGAAAGAGTTTTTGAAGATGAGCAATTCATGCATGAGTAAAAATTGTGACAACCAACCCCGGTCTGCCCTACTTCCCTCCCAGGCAAGGGTCCTATAGTCATCCTGGCAATACTGCAGTTAGGGTTAGGGTTAGGGTAAGTTCTTTGTAGCTTAAATAGCCTACTAAAGCCTTCATATTCACAGTCTGTGTAGATTATTATAGGCTACATTTGCAAATGCAGCAAACTAAGTTTGCCATTAAACCATTGATCAAATCACAGCACTGGCACTTTAACATAAATGTTAATGTTACCGTTAACGTGGGCAATTATCATACCTCCCTCGTCCTCCTCATCTCTCCTCACTGTTCCTCTCCTTCTGCCTCTGTTCAGGAAGAATTTTCTGATGTCCATCTATGAATAGTTTATCAGAAGGCTATGTTTAGTTTTACAGTAGGACAGCTTCACAAACAGTATAGGCTACTTTTACAGGACTCTCTCACTACACTATCGTGAAATCATTATTAATTGTCCATGTGTGCATGCATCCTAATGATGGTGTGAGTGTGTGTGTGTGTCAGGGGAGAGAGCACAAGCTGGTAAACTATTGCTAAATTTATGCTATAAATTTGACGCTAAGCATCGAAAAACAGATGCTAATAGTCCATGAGCCACAGGCCCAAAAAGAGGCGTGTCACTACCACTTGGGGGGCAAATTCTCACTATATTTTTCTGAAAGCTACATATCTCTGAGTATAAAATGGTATGATAGCAAGTTGAATCATTATAGCTTTGTGGCTGTACAGGCCTTCAAAGTTGACCTCTGATTTGAAAAAGGAAATTCCGCCTATTGGCTTTTTTTGTTAAACCACTCATGAGTGCCCAGAAAATTATCCAAACCTCATTATTACTGATGCATATGTGGTGTTTGATGTTGCCATACATATTTTGAATCATTATGTGATTTTGCCCTTCATTTTGGTTGATAAAATTCAAGATTTATGTGTAATAATGAGAAAATCTACGTTTTCAGACACAATGTGTTGCAGCACTAATTGAAATGCCCACTACCTCATCAATCAATGTATTTATACCTTCCTACCTCCCAGCAGAGACTTTAAATACATATTATTACACCAAATACAAACATACACCACCCTCTGCAGTGCTTTCCGGTCGTGGGCAGAGCAGTTGCCATATCAAACTATGATACAGTTGGATTTTTAAAACTGTTGTAAATGTATGTACTTGTAGATCTTGGAAAATAGTTATTATTTCTTTTCAATGGAAATTATTTAAACATCAGATGAAAGACAATTTTAAGTATGATGATAATAATAATAATAATAATAATAATAATAATAATAATAATAATAATAATAATAATTGTACATAATGATAACAATGTGTAAAGTATGAATATTTTCACCAACCAGTTCATCTACATCTCATTGCCACATTCTTACTAGTCAAAAGTACAACTGAAATGTATAATGTAGATCATTTTAGCACCTGTGATGCAATTACCATAATTTCCCAACTATTAGCTGCAGCTTATACATTGATTTTGCAAAATTTCTTCAGCTATGAGGTTAATACACGGGGGCAGTTAATATGGTATATGGTTTTGTTTCTTTCAACTTGCATAAAACACTGTCCTCTGGCTTATACACAATACGGCTAATACACAGGAAATTACTGTATGTATTTCATGTGCCCTGGACATTATAAAATTATAATATTTATGTTAAGCTGGGTACATGTGGTGATGTGAACAATTTTCATATGGTATTCCTTGTAAAGGTAATATGTGATTGGTAATCATGATGTTTTGATCTCTTGGAATATCTCTTATTAAATACTAATTTACTGAATTTTGTAATTTGTGTGGTGTGGGGTGTGGGGTGTTTCCGAATAGTACATTTACAAATAGTAAATAGCATAGCAATGCAGACCTATGTAATCATTTGTATTTCAAGTCTCTGCTGGGAGGTAGGAAGGTATAAATACATTGATTGATGAGGTAGTGGGCATTTCAATTAGTGCTGCAACACATTGTGTCTGAAAACGTAGATTTTCTCATTATTACACATAAATCTTGAATTTTATCAACCAAAATGAAGGGCAAAATCACATAATGATTCAAAATATGTATGGCAACATCAAACACCACATATGCATCAGTAATAATGAGGTTTGGATAATTTTCTGGGCACTCATGAGTGGTTTAACAAAAAAAAGCCAATAGGCGGAATTTCCTTTTTTCAAATCAGAGGTCAACTTTGAAGGCCTGTACAGCCACAAAGCTATACGATTCAACTTGCTATCATACCATTTTATACTCCAGAGATATGTAGCTTTCAGAAAAATATAGTGAGAATTTGCCCCCCCAAGTGGTAGTGACACGCCTCTTTTTGGGCCTGTGGCTCATGGACTATTAGCATCTGTTTTTCGATGCTTAGCGTCAAATTTATAGCATAAATTTAGCAATAGTTTACCAGCTTGTGCTCTCTCCCTGACACACACACTCACACCATGCGTAGGATGCATGCACACATGCGGACAATTAATAATGATTTACGTATAGTGTAGAGAGAGTCCTGTAAAAGTAGCCTATACTGTTTGTGAAGCTGTCCTACTGTAAAACTAAACATAGCCTTCTGATAAACTATTCATAGATGGACATCAGAAAATTCTTCCTGAACAGAGGCAGAAGGAGAGGAACAGTGAGGAGAGATGAGGAGGACGAGGGAGGTATGATAATTGCCCACGTTAACGGTAACATTAACATTTATGTTAAAGTGCCAGTGCTGTGATTTGATCAATGGTTTAATGGCAAACTTAGTTTGCTGCATTTGCAAATGTAGCCTATAATAATCTACACAGACTGTGAATATGAAGGCTTTAGTAGGCTATTTAAGCTACAAAGAACTTACCCTAACCCCAGTGGCGGTTTTAGGTACGGGCGAACCGGGCGGTCGCCCGGGGCGGCATCTTGTAGGGGGCGGCACGAGCGCTTAATAAACGTCGCAAAACGATTTTCTATTATCCATCACTTGTGTGAGGAATTAGGGAATTGGCGCCCCTGTTGCTCAGAAGGTAGGCCTACTGCACTGCACTGTGCAGAGGAAGGGGCGAAGGGAGGGTTTGCGGGGACAGTTCACCTCTGGGTCTCCTTAATGAAACGGGAAAGGGGGGATGAATGGGGATCCACTGTATAGTAGCCTACAACAGTCTATTAGTGGGCTAAAATCAGTCACACCTTGACTTTCTTCCAAACAACGCACATCTCATAATGTTATGAATGCAGACCTATGATTCCTGCACATTTAATTAACTGTGTGAAATGGCTAATAAAAATAGGTGACAAAACGATTAAGAGGTCACCCAGGTGAATTGGTTTGGTCTTGACTGTGGTCGCGAGTGGATCATGGGAATTTGTGGATTGTTGTCGACTGTCGAGTGCCAAACACGATGGACAGAAAGCGGTCAAAGCCATCAGGTGAAAAAAAAAAAAAAAAAAGAAAAGTAGAAGAGGAGAAACGAGCAAAGGATAAAGGTATGTAATGTCCTAATAATAACAGTATCATGTCATGAGTGAAGGGCTAACGTCAATGTTAATTGATAGGGCCTAGCCTAGTATAACTTTTACGTTTGTTAGCCATCTTGCAATGATACCTATGCTTAGCCTATAAAATAATAATTCGGTTTTAACAAACACAACAACTAATTTCACCATGAGATGGATTATGCTTTGCAACAAAACGGTCAAAACCTCAAAAGTTCTGATTATTTATTTCCATCATTTTGGTTAACGTTGCTGTTTAGACAACGCATTTTCATGTAACAAGGTAGGTAGGCTAGTTTCAAAGACGAACACTTGGCATTTGCAACAAATCCGTGACCGCAGTTTAATCACAACAATCATTCAGTCATACCTAAAAGAGTGCAAAGCATAGTAGCCTATTCGAGGCAGTAACCAAAGAACTAATTGTTCCTCCCTAATTTAATGACAGCAGACATTATATTTGCCACTTTTATGTATATAGGCCTATTGTGTATTTATTTAAGTTCTAATACGGTTTTGTGCAGAATTGCCCCATTGTCATTTGGCAATGCTGTAAGCAGTATTTTGCCATCTCATTGTTTGCCATCTGATTGTTTGTGCAGAATTGCCTGTTGTTGCTTTAAAAATGACATTTACAATGTCTCAATAAAAAAATGACTGTTTGAAAAAAAAGATTTTTTTGTTGTGGGGAGGGGGGGCCCTTGGGGGGATCTCGCCCGGGGAGTAATTGAGTCTAGAACCGCCACTGCCTAACCCTAACTGCAGATGTTGCAGCGGTAGACGTTCACCAGGATCTGAGGAGACAGATGGACCTCAGAAAGAAGAGACGCTGGTGAGCCATTTTGATCAGGGTAGAGGTGTTGAGGGTCCAAGAGAGGTCCTCAGAGATGTGGACACCCAGAAACTTGAAGCTGGTGACATGCTCCACCTCAGTCCTGTTGATGAGAATGGGTGTGTGTGTGCATGCCAGAGTCATTAAGCAGGAGAACAACCGATACCACCGCTGGACCTGTCAAAAAACTGACAGGTGGATCACACCTCTGTAACAACATCAGCTGATAAAAACGCGTCACACTACTCCACCGTGTGACCTTCTTATAAAGATGGAAGTATACGTCGAAACATGTCAAGGTAAAGAAAAAACATCTACCAATATATGTGTATGTGATAAAAGAAAAAACAAACTTATTTATCTCAAGTGTAGACACAATGAATGCAATACAAGTAGTCCAGAATCCAGTTACAGAGGGAGGTATTGATACCCAGTTCACTGAGTTTGGTGATCAGTTTGGAGGGGATGATGGTGTTGAACGCTGAGCTGAAGTCAATGAACAGCATTCTTACATAGGTGTTGCTATTGTCAAGGTGGGACAGGGCAGAGTGAAGTGCCATAGAGATGGCATCCTCTGTGCTCCTGTTCTGACGATGAATTCAATGAATAGATTAGACAGATCAGATTCCAAAAATAATTCAGTGGAAATGCATGGATTCCCGTTGCTGCTACTGGAAGAAACTGGAATCCATGCATTTCCACTGAATTATTTTTGGAATCTGATCCCTTATCATACCTGTTCATTCTTTTACTCGTTTTCGACTTATCGTGACTAAATTCAAGATGGCTGCAAACGCTAAACTTCGCGGAAGATACTGTCTGTATAAATCGTCTTGTAAAGTAAACTACCAGTGCTTTTTCAAAGTTCTCAATGTCTCGCTTTAAATGTCAGGGCCCTCGGAAGTCTACCAATGAAGTGTGGAGATACATTGAGCCTCGTAAATGGCTGCCTTGAAGTTGACAGTGGGGGCTTAAAACACCATCGAGCCTCAGAGACATTCTAATACAGTTTTTCTCGATTGCTCTGACCTGAAAGAAACTGGGATCCACTTGGTCTCCATGAACACCTTCTTTTCGCAGCAGAAGTCATCTCTTGCAAATGTATTCATGTTTTCATTGGGTTCACACATTTCTCACACCCTTTTGCAAAACAGTTAACACAGATGTGATTCAAAGACCACAAATTCTATTGGTTTCCCTGTGCTAATGTAACCTGTGTTGTGTTGAACCTGCGCGATTCCGCCCTGCACACGACCAGACTCGAACCTGCGAACAGCAGCACCTCAGATCGGCAGGCGAGCGTGCTGACAGTTGAGCTAAAAGCCCAGGCTACTAGCTCGCATGCCTACAGCACTCAGGGGAGTGAGGTTTACCAACGTTCCACACACTCGGCTAAGCTAGCTGGCTTCCGTTACACTAAACAAAAGGAAAACATCTATTCACAGGTGGTAGAGATTCCTTGCATAAGTCTGAATCTCTGATACACCTGTGTGAAGCTCCTTTGCACAATTCTTCAATCAGCAATCATTCATTATCCATAAGAGATACCACATCTGTTCTGTGTTGCTATATGCAAGTATGGATCTAATGTACATAGAAAGTGTATTGCCTGTTTGGTGAAGAAAACAGTACAAAAGCTGACAAGTCCAGTTGTTTATTGTAGGTGTATTAAAATGAAAAATAAGAATTTGTAGTTCAATGAAATGTGTCTTGTCAAGGTGCTGACTATATGTCTTACATGTCAATGACAGTTATATCTTGGGAGGAATTAATACAATTATTTTTTATTCAATACATTTAGTCTATTCACAGTTTTTCTGATGCCAGAAAAATGCACAGACAGGAAAAAAATGAAGGCTGAATCATTTTGGCCGGAGTTATTTTTTTCAGACATGCGTGTTAATTGGAAGCGTGATGTCAGAGTTGACACAAGCATTACAGTATCTCTCGATCGCTTTGATGCTTGTGTCAACTCTGACATCACGTTTTTAAAATAGTTAACACCCATGTCTGAACAAAAAGCATTCCAGCCAAAATGACACATTTTGCTTGCAAAAGGCTACTACTCTCTCAAAACACGTGCAGCAAAAGCAAATCCTTCAAAGCCTTCAAATAACACATCCTGTTGTCAAATCACTGTGTGATTTCAATCAATCATTCCACCTAGACCTAGACAAATTTCATTGAACTTCAACTTGTCATTTTTCATTGAAGTAAACACCTTTTTTACTGTTTTCTTCACCAAATAGGCAATACAGTACTTTCTCTAAGTGTGCCTTAGATCCATACTTGCAAACAGACATGGCATCTCTTATGGATAATGAATGATTGCTGATTGAATAATTGTGCAAAGGAGTTTCACACAGTGACATCAGTGATTCAGACTTATGCAAGGAATCTCTGCACCTGTAAAAATATGCATTCCTTTTGTTTAGCATGGGGAAACCAATAGTTTGGGGTCTTTGAATGACATCTGTGTTAACTGTTTTGCAAAAGGGTGTGAGAAATGTGTGAATTCTGTGAAAATCTGTAATTGTTTTGAAAACGTGAAGTCCGAGTTGAACACAAGCATTACTATAAAGCTATCGAGGAAAAACTGTAAGAATCACTGAATTATGCAGAGATGGCACGGTCGCTGTCAACCTCTCACCTTCCCCTTGCTCTACTGTCAGAGTGGCCGTGACATTACATGTAAAACTATTCGCTAAATCTTTTGACCCCAAGGGGCAGCTAAAAGTGCTCTATGGACTAGTGGCAGTTTTAGCTTCTGTGTAGGCTAAGTAAAACCGATTCAGGGCAAGCCTACTCTGAGATATTCAACTATATATTTTGTCAAGTCAAGTCAATTAATTAATTGTGCGTTTCACCTCACTCTGTGTTCACTGTGTGCTTCACTAATTCACAGATTGGATAAATGCAGAGTCGAAATTTCCCTTGCAGGATCAAAAGAGTATCTATCTTACTTGCTATTGGGGCAGGTCTCTCGGCACACTGCCTTTTCCTCCTTAATGTAGCCTTTTGTTTTAGTGTTTCCGTTTACTTTGAGAAGTCACCTGGGGCCTGTACTACGAAGCGGGGTTACTGGCTTATCTGCGTAACTTCGAGAGTAACTTGATCACGTGTGGCGTAACTTCCCGATTAACCCATTACTACGCCTAAAGGTGGATAGGTTTTAACCGAGGTATGCTGCCATGGCAATTTACGCTGCATCTCAAACCTACTCCGAGCAGGTTATGTTCTTGGTTAACCCGAGGTTTCCGTTAACCACACCCTTTATAAGTACCACCCCTCCACTAACAATGTCGCCGTACCTGGATGATCCATACGACATTGGAGCGCAAATCGTGAGGGGCTCTCTTCGCAGGGCGAGCCGGTTTTAGAGACCGCCAGAAAATATATAGGCTACCCGGACAATATTCTCTATGAAGATATTGTCAGCCGAGGGAATTCGTTATCTTTGTCAGATGATCTAGGAAGATGTCTCAGCAATGCCCGTACGTGGACATTCATTTATTCCATCGGTGCTGAACATCTGAGCAAGAATACTGTATGTCCGAAAATAAATGGGACATAGCCTACAGTAGGCCTAATAAATTAAAATCACCATTTTAACAAACTTGTTGAATTGAATGTCATATTACTGTACCCTGCACATAAAGGCTACACATTTCCACAGGACCAGAATCCGACCGAATGCCTCCCTCAACCCCCTCCATAATCGACCTTCCACTATTATTTGCGATGGCCAACTCCTCTGCTACTGTAAAACACTCTGGTGCCTTTAGTGTTCAAAGACACCTTTTTCTTGTTAGCTGTAAAACAGAGGCCAAGTGAAGGCTATAAGCTAGGCCTACATGTTTTCATAATTAAGAAATATTAATGCAAGCTATAACTATATAAACCTACTATCTGAATAATGTTTTTGTGTTTCATTTTCACCTGCTGCCATGTGCGTTTGGCAATGGTGTTGCATCTGAAATGTTCACAGGATTAGGCATACACTATCAGTCAATGGGGGCTACTTAGACATTAAATTATCCTTATTACTGTAATCTATATGCCCACTTCTGAATTGTGTTGCATCTGTAGGCCTTTCTATGAACTCAAAATAGGCTATTTAATTATTTCAACTCATTTCAGACATTCCGCAAGCTACTAATCCTCCGTAACACATATTTGAAGAACATGTGGGAATAAAACTTTACTTTTTTTAGGCATTTAGGCTACCCGATCTGCAATACGTTGCCAACAGCCTTGCCTTGCTTTGTTCACTGCCGACGTATTTGATTTTTGTCGTAGAGTGGGTTTTAATTCCTCATAACTTGGCATAATAATTGTGCATTCCTCATCCGCAAAATAAGGTGATCGCGTCATCATTGAAAGTGGTGACTTGCGCTGCAACCCGCCCCTTTTATGTGAACGCGCACAAACTCCAATTAGGTTAACCCCGGCTCAACAAATCAAATCGGTCGTAGTACCGATTAACACCACTTAAGATAACAAGGTTTTGTCAACCCCGGTTTAAAAAAGTAACCCTGGGTTACATCTGGGTAGGTTAAGCTCCCTTCGTAGTACAGGCCCCAGACCTCAATCCATCAAAAAAGTGAGCACAAGGCCGGAGTGATGGCAAATAATCATTCCTGACTCAAAACCCAGATGGGAGAAATGTCTAAAATATCATTCAATTAAATTGTATCATATCAGTATAAATATGTCTCATGGTGCTTTCAAGAGCCCAGCTTGAACTTGAACTTCACCTTAAACTTTGAAGTATCATGTGCTTTAATGTGTTCCTGGAAGACTTTACCAAAATATTTCAATATCAGGTTCTGGTTTCAGCCAGAGAAAATAAGGGATGGCAATACCAGCTTATACAGTAGTTAGTTTTCAGCCCTGCGTGCATCTCAGAATGCTGTACACAGGTTTGTGTACAATGCGTATATATGCATGCATGTTTTCCACTGGCTAATGTTTAGTGATTTCCCGTCGAATACAATTGTTATGTTTGCAAATAATGGCTCTGGCACTGCGCTTGTAGGGATGCCAGCCTGTGTGTATATGCATATGCCAGTATTTGTATTTGGGAGCGTGTGTGTACATGAGATTGTGTGTGTGTGTTTGTGCAGGTGTGTGTGTGTAGGTGTGTACTTGACACACATATACCAAAAGTCAGTGGCTACAAGAGACAAATAGAGTAAATATTCCCCTCAGGTCCAGTGATCGTATTCATAAAAACACCATTATAGCCCATCAGTGGGGAGAGACGCTGTGTTTAGTTTGCCTGTAGATTGTAGGTCACTGAGAGAGAGAGAGGGAGAGAGAGATGGGAAGAGAGCAAGAGAAATACAGTAGATTAATAAAGAGAGAGTGAGAGAGTGAGAGAGAGAGAGAGAGCTGGGGGGAGTGAGAGAGCACTGAAAAGAGAGAGTGACTGCTGGGAAAGACAGAGAGCTGCCTGCCTGCCTTCCCGCCAGGAGTTGCCACGGCACAGTGTCAGATAGCCTGTCAATCATTCGTCTGAGAACCAAGTGCTGCCAGAAACAACCGTCATCGTTGTCACTCAGCCGGCTGCTCTTCAAATAAGCCCAGCCCCCCCATATTACACCACCCTGCAGCTGAGGGGGTGTGTGTGTGTGTGTGTGTGTGTGTGTGTGTGTGAGAGAGTATGAGCACGAGAATGTGTGTATGCATGTGTAGTGGTTTGCTTCTCCCTATGGCAAATCAAAGCGTGTTTATGTGTGGTAGAACGTGTGGTGAAATCCTGCTGAAACCTGCTACTCAACTCACCTCTGCCTCGCTCATGTAGCAACTCACCTCTGCCTCTCTCATGTAGCAACTCACCTCTGCCTCTCTCATGTAGGGGAAAATAGGTGACAAACAGAGCATTATTCTTGTGGAAAACAAGCTCCCCATCATTGTGTGTGTATGTGTGCGTGCGCAAAATGTGTATATGCGTATGTATGTGTGTGTGCGTGTGCAAAATGTGTGTGTGTATGTGTGCGTATGTATGTGTGTGTGTGCGTGTTCGTGTGCAAAATGTGTGTGTGTGTGTGTGTGTGCATATGTGTGGGTTTCTTCTTTTGTATCAGGAAGATAGGTGTATGCTCTAATGGAACACCAATTTTACTGTTGTCAAGGTGAATGTCATGTAAGTGAATGAAACTGTTCATATGTGCACCCCTCTTTTGGTCATTATAATGTGTGTGTGTGTGTGTGTGTGCGTGTGTGTGTGTGAGTGTGCGCGTGCGTGCATGCGTGTGTGTGCATACATATATGTGTGTATGCACATACTGTATACACAATATACAGAGGTGAGAAAAGATCAGGGAATGGGCTGGGAATTGATAGCAATAATTCTACGGTTAAAATTAATAATAATTTAATTTCTAGACTAGTTTCCGTTATCCATGTGGCCCTTCTTGGTTTAAAACAAAGATACCCTCCCCTCCCCCAATGAAACGCTAATGTACTGGTTCAAGGGCTATCAGGTACACAAGACAAAGGATGTTACATCTGGGTATATAATGTATCCATGTGTCATGAAATGTAAATGTATTCATGTTCGGTATCATTGTGATAGTCTCAGTACAAGGATTGTAATGATTTGATTGTAAGAATGTTTGGAACATTCTATAAGTGATATTTCTGATATATAAGATATCTCTCCTCATGCTATTCAGATAGGTGTGAGTAGGTGTGTCTGATGCCAAGTGGAGAACCAACCAAGTGGGCTTGTTTTGGCGCCAAATTCTTCCTTTGTTTAAAGCATTCAAAAGTAACTAAACTGTAATGTTTGTCAGACTTGGACTTAGACTAAAACTAGAAGGATGTAGAACGGAAGAGAGGGAGAGATTGGCTACAGGCCTTCCAGGCCTAGGCTACATCATAGACCATTTTTTTTGGACCCTCTCTGCTTGTAACAGAATAAAACTTGATTCCTGAGTTTTTCCTGAAGTTTGCCAGCGTGAAGATTAATATTAAGTAATTATTCACCACAATTACTTTCAGAATCCATTATAGAGTTTGATGCTACACTCTCTAAACCATCTCTCCTCTCTTCCTGTGTGTGTGTGTGTGTGTGTGTGTGTGTGTGCGTGTGTTTGTGTGTTTGTATACTGTGCACATGTGCTTTCACGTATTTGTGTGTGCGTATGGACAGGTTTGTGGACATCCACGAGAGTATGTATTAGACGTGCCTGGTCTCCCATTGCTGGTGTTTAGTGACTTCCTGTTGACTCCACGTGTGTATACCCATCAGATGTGGCTGTGGTTTTGAGCCTTCACATGTATGCCTGTGTGCGTGTGTGTGTGTGTGTGTGTGTGCGTGCAATGGAGCATGTGTATGTGTGTGTGTGTGTGTGTGTGTGTATGTCCGTGTGTGCGTGCGTGCAATGGAGCATGTGCATGCCTGTGTGTGCGTGTGTGTGTGTGTGTATTCTGTCATTGCAGGTCTGTCTACACCCGCTAGTACTCTGCACGTTCTCCATTGGTACTATAGGAACGTGCGTGTCTTGCCACTGCTGATGTTTAGTGACTTCCTGTTGACCATCTACGCCATGCTTTCCCAGGGCCAGCTGGGAACAGCCAGGGTCCCCACATACAGCTGCTTGGAAAACAGACACACAGACACGCACTTCCTCACCCTGCTGTGCATACATTTGCATTATTTGCAGAGCAAGGCAGCGTGGATAATCAGGTGACCTCAGAGATATTTTCGGGGTCACCAGATGGGCCTCGGCCATTCTTTGAGTCTGTTAAGACATGCAGCACATTTCTAACAATTCTAGTAAACGTTAAAACCATTGAACTTAGTTAATTTCTTAACATATTTGTCCATTTCAGTAACCCATTCATTTCGGTAACACATTGTGAATTTCAAAACATTTTCCCCTTGATACAACATTCTATTCATTGTGATACATTTCACAAATTAACATTTTGTTTTTTTTTCTTCTCATCGGAACACAATATGTCAACATAACAGGATTTCTCTTTTCTTTTTTTTTCTTTTTTTCACACACAAACCAATTTACACATATTCTCGGGTTTTACCGTTCTACCACTGTGTCTTTGAGTCTCTGGAGACACGGGTGCAGTGGCAGTGTGAGCGACTGAAGCTTGATCATCTTTGGAAGGTAAGTCAGGTAAGTCAGTCGGTGTGTTGTGACCCACTGGTACCTGTTCTTGTGGAGGGGCCATTGGAGCCCATAGGACGGGTCTAAGATGGTGCCTGTTCCTTCGTAGCTTTCCTTTCTCCGTCTGTACGATGTACAGCACTGGTCCCATGGCTGTAACTCGGGTAGAGGTCTGATCTTGTGCCTGGCGTTGTAGACTCTATTGTAGCACAGCTTGGCACAGTCGTCGGTTTGTCGCACCTTGGCCATGCAGGCTGTAGGTTAACCTCCAGGGTAGGAAGTGTAGAGCGGATTTGTCTGCCCAACATCAGCTGTGCGGGGCTTGCTCCTGTTGCCTGTAAGGGTGTTGCTCTATAGGACAACAATGCTAAAGCAGGGTCAGATTGCCTGAGGATCTGTTTGGCTGTTTGCACCGCTCTCTCTGCTTCCCCATTGGCTTGTGCATAATGAGGACTTGTAGTTGTATGTCTGAAGTCAAACGCTTTTGCAAATTTCGCAAACACTGTCCCTGAGAATTGGGGTCCATTGTCAGTAATCAGTTCATTTGGACAACCCCATCTGGCAAAGATACTTTTCAGACAACCTATGGTTGTATCAGCAGACATGTTAGTGAGGTGAGCGATTTCAATGTATCTTGAAAAATAATCTACCACTACTAAAAAGCTGTCCTTCTTTAACTGGCAAATGTCTGCTGCGACCTTCTCCCATGGGCGGCTCGGGAGTGCAGGTGCTGACTATCTCTTGAATGTTTTTGCTTATTCCTGGCCACCACACACTGCATTTAGCTCGCTCACGGCACTTCACAATGCCTTGGTGGCCATCGTGTATGCGTTCTAGTATCTCAGTTCTCATGCTCTGGGGAATGACCATCCCGTTGTTGTACAACACAAACCCTTGTGATACGGTGGTCACGGTGTGTGTAGAAGGCTTTTACCTTTAGTGGCACATTGGCTGTATGCTTGGGCCACCCACCAGTCACATAGTGTTTGAGCAGATGCAGTTCTTCGTCCTGGAGTGTCTGCTGTTTAACCATGTCGAGCTTGCTGGATGAGATGGGCCACGCCTCAGAAATGGCCTCCACATACGCCTCCAGCTCACTGGTCATCTCAGCAACATCCTGTGTTGTCTCCGGTTGAGGGTGTCTGGACAGGGTGTCTGCAATGACCAACTGCTTCCCTGGAACATACTCAGCTGTAGGGTTATAGCGCATCATGCGCAGCAACAGTCTCTGACATCTAATCGGCACTGTATCTATGTCTTTACTGTTGATAAGTGGAATGAGTGGTTTGTGATCACTCTGTAACATGAATGTGTCAAGACCGTACAAGTATCGTGTGAATTTTTCACATGCCCAGACTGCAGCGAGGCATTCTTTTTCTATCTGCGCATAGCGCTTTTCCGCATCAGTCATAGTCCGGGAGCAGTAAGCTACTGGTCTTAATTGTCCATCATGTGACTGCAATAGGACCCCACCCAGCCCATAGCTGCTTGCGTCAGCACTAACTACAGTGTCTCTTTTAATATCAAAGAAGGCTAACACAGGGGCCTCTGTAACAAGCTGTTTCACCCTCTTAAAGGCCACCTCTTGGGCCGGACCCCAAACCCACATTACCTCAGTCTTGAGCAAGTCAGTCATTGGCTTGGTGACATCTGACAGGTGTGGGAGATACCTGCCAAGGTAGTGAATCATACCCAGGATTCTTAGATAGATAGATAGATAGATAGATAGATAGATAGATAGATACTTTATTGATCCCCAGGGGAAATTCAAGGTCTCAGCAGCAGCATACATACAACACACACACATTCTTTAACAGCAGAAAGAGTAATTAAAGTATATAATATAAAAACACAACTAAGCAGTAAGGACAGTAGAAGATAAAGAATATACTAAAATACAAATTATACTAACACTTAATATAATATATAAAAATATACTAAAATACAAATTACAAAAATACAAATTATACTAACACTTAATCTAAATCAATTCTAAAAACAGTATCCACATAGTGGTGATTAATAAATCAGAGGCGCTTGCAATGACTGAGGCAGGGACTGAGCCTGTGATTCTCTGTGCATAGTAAGGTATGGTAAGGTGCTCTAAGGTGCTCTGTGTGAATGAGTGTCATGGTGGTAGTGCAATGGTGATAGTGGTCATGGTGATAGTGCAAATGAGTAAGTCAACAGTGCAACAATGCAGAAATAAAGTAAAGTAAAGTCTATATATCTATATATTTAACTATTTAAGAAATTGTATAAGTGTGGCCACAGTTCGGCTGTGGCATGGGGGGGGGTATGTATATGTGCTGATGTGCTAATATAGCACGCAAACAGTGAGGCATAAAGACAGTGGTACAAGTGGCTAGTGGACAGACAGTACCAAACATGGAGGGGGTGAAGAGGCAGACAGACTATGCCGAGAAGTCTATCTCTCCTCTTCCCTTAAGTGAGGCATTGAACAGTTCAATGGCCCTGGGGACAAATGACTTTCTCAGTCTGTCAGTTGTGCAAGGCAGTGAGCGAAGTCTCCAGCTGATCAGGCTCTTCTGCTTAACAATAGTGCTGTGGAGTGGGTGACACTCATTGTCCAAGATGTTGATCAGTTTGTTCAGGGTCCTTTTGTCAGATAGTGAAGTGATTCACTCCAGTTCAGCTCCAACTACAGAGCCAGCTTTCCATACCAGCCTGTCAATTCGCCCTACATCCTTCTTCCTTGTGCTTCCTCCCCAGCATACTACTGCATAGAAGAGGACGCTGGCAACAACAGACTGGTAGAACATCCTGAGGAGCTTACTGCACACATTGAAGGACCGCAGCCTCCTCAGGAAGTACAGCCTGCTCTGCCCTTTCTTGTAGAGTGCGTCAGTGTTGGCTGACCAGTCCAGTTTATTGTCCAGGTGGAGACCCAGATACTTGTAGGTGCTAACCACCTCCACATTGACCCCATCAATGTGGACTGGTAGCAGAGTGGGCTTAGACCTGCGGAAATCCACCACCATCTCCTTGGTCTTTGAAGTGTTAAGTTGAAGATGATTGAGTTTGCACCATTGCACAAAGTCCTCCACCAGGCTCCTGTACTCCTCCTCCTGCCCGTTCCTGATACACCCCACAATTGCAGTATCATCAGAAAACTTCTGCATGTGGCATGACTTCGGTGTTGTAGCAGAAGTCAGATGTGTACAGGGTGAACAGGACTGAGAGAGCACAGTTCCCTGTGGCGCTCCGGTGCTGCAGATCACAGTGTCAGAGAGACAGTTCTTCAGTCTGACGAACTGTGGTCGCTCGGTCAGGTAATCTGTAATCCAGGTTACCAGGTGAGCATCCACTGAGCTTCTGAGCTCGTGCACATTGTTGGGTGGTTGCAGCTGTGTGGTGGCTTGGATTTTGGTCTCATCTGGGTGGATTCCATGACGTAGCAGGCACATTTCGTGGTTCAGCTTTAGCCCTGCTTTCCTCAAGGTGTTGAGTGTGCTCTGGAGCCTCTCCTCGTGCTGTGTGTCCGTCTCTGCATACACCAAGATGTCGTCCATGTACGCCACCACGCCCTCCAGGTCCTTCAGAAGGTCCGTCATTTCACGCTGAAAGATTTCGGGAGCGCTAGTGATTCCGAAAGGGAGTCTATTAAAGTAATATCTTCCAAATGGCGTGATAAACGTGGTCAATTTAGCACTTTCAGTGTCCAGTGGTATCTGCCAGAAGCCACTAGCAGCATCTAGCAGTGAGAACACTTTAGCATGGGCCAGCTCAGGCGCGTCGTTAGACCTGGGCATTCGGGGCTATAGCCCCGGATTCTCTGGGGATAGCCCCGGATCTATGGGCCGTCAACAACAACAACAAAAACTCTAATCGTGAATGAACTAAATAGCCCCGTAGAAGAGACTTTTGTGTTTTGTGTCCATTGTGTGCATTAACAGCAGCGCAAGAAAATCTGACGTGATCTGGGCAGGTTTAGAATCATTTGTTGCAAAATGTTACAATTTCAAGTACCTTCGCCTTACGCATTGCTGTTTCGTGCTTCTTCTAACTAGCCTTAGCGAAATAAGTGTACAGAAGGACAAATGGATATTAGAAGTTTCTTTAGAAAAAAAAGGGCAGAGCAGGGACAAGAAGTGGAAACTCACAGTGTGTCATCATCTCCCGCAACCCAGGAGGACATTTCGATCAGCTCAGGTTCGTGAAACGCAGCCCTCAAAGACAACGTTGATCAATGCTGGTCTGATGTTACTAGCTAGCAGGCTACCACTACCTCACTAACTTGAAAGACACACTAACTTACGTTTGGTTCTGTAGAATGGAATCACATTCTTCACCACCAACAAAAAATTGTTTTCCATGACAGTATAGTAGTTGCGCCAGTCTTTTTTACCACAGGTTAGCAGTGCAGACTTATTCATTCACTGATGTTGGTATGATTCCAAGAAACGGTCGAATGTGACCTTCAGCAGCGAGTTGAGCGGAGCAAGCGGCAAAAGTTGAACAGAGTTGAATGAATGAGGAGCGAGCGGTTTTCACAGACGGACTTTGGCTATAGTACCTATAACATCAAGCTATTCCCCTTCGCCAATCCAGTAATTGTGTCCAATATTATACTTTCAGTGATCATTTGAAATACATCGCGGTAATAAACAAGACTGCAGTTTCAATATATCGTGATTTACTATTGAATCACATGTGCAGTAAATATGGTAAACCTGACCTCGTTTGAGGGGGCTTCCAAGCAATGCATGCTGGGCTTGATTTTGACAGAATGGAACTTTTTCTTTGGGCAAAAGTTTGTGATACACAACCCAAATGCATTGCTTTCAAGGCACCCATAGCCCACTAATTGAAGGTGATGACGTCCAAATGTTTATCCCGAGACGCTCACACCTGTGCACTTGACAGAGGTGCATGACGATGTTTATTCTAGAGCCTATTTTAATGTCATATTTTGGGTGTTGTATGTGGTGCACTTTGGCAGAAGAGACGTTCTCCTTACACTAAACATCAAAATAATGATAACGGAATGCCGTGACGTGAGTCATTACGATTGGCCTTCCTTTTCATTCGCAAAGTAGGTTAAAATTTCATGTTCATCAGCCCGATTTTCAAAATCTCTCGAGGGGAGAAACCCCCGAACCCCCGGACAAAAAGGACTCTAACTTCTGGGCTATAGCCCCGAATGTTTTCAAAAGCTAGCGACGCCGCTGGGCCAGCTTAGGCAGGATGTCATCAATTGTGGGCAGCATATATTTCTCCCTCTTCACTGCTCTATTTAAGTTCTTTAAATCCACACATATTCAAATCTGTTCTTTGTTTTTCTTGGGTACTGGTACCATTGCTGCGCACCACTCTGTTGGCTCCTTAATTTCGGTGATTACGCCACTGGCTACCATGTGTTCTTTCTTAACTTTAGAAAGCATGGGCACTGACACACGTCTAGCAGTTGACACACTGGGTGTGTTCCAAACGGGAGACAGCTGCCTACTGCCTCCCTCCCTACATAGAGAGCTGTCTCACTAGACATGACTTTGGATTAAATGCATCTTTTAAAAATGAGCGTAGCACTCTAGAATCTTTGGTTAACACTACGGTATGACATTAGCAAAGGCCTGACGTTAAACTAAATTAGCTTACGTAAGCTAGCAGGCTAACGGTATAAATTAGTTTTACGGCTGGCAGATATATCAGACCAGACGCTATTAACGGTTACAACAATGGCATAATCAGATAGTAAATTGTTTATTTCTAATCTGTAATCTGCAAATCTAAGCAAAATAAGATCACACAAATGACATTTTAAACAGATTCAGCAGCCATTACCGATGTCATCCGCCATGTTTGTTTACCTGTCACAGCTGTTTCAGACGTTGCCGCAAGGGATTATGGGTAGGAGGCAGCATGAAGTGTGCATCGATGCTGCCTTCAAATATGACCGTTATTTGGGAATTCTAAAATATCTTAAAAGGCAGCAGAATTTGTTTTTTCGGTTTCGAACCGCACTTGCTGCCTTGCTCCCCAGTTAGATATCTTAAAAGGCAGCAACTTTACCCGTTTCGAACACACCCACTGTATGGGACAGCACCTCCTTTCAGTGTCATCTTGACTGGTTTTGTTTTCAGTATTCCTACTGCAAGATAGGGGGTTTGCTCTCTTATTTCTCCAATGCGTTTCACTAGGCCCATTGCCACAGCTACATTCCTCCCAAGAAGGTGGCTGCCAGCCCCACGAATCACATGCACTTTGAATTTGAACTGCTTCTGATTTCTTTGAGTTTTAGCTACGAAATTAGCTACGAAGCAGCTCAGCCTACCCCCTGGGCTATCGAGTGCTGTGTCGACTTTCTTCAGTCTTGGCTTATTTTCCATTAAGCTATAAGTCTTTTCTGCTATTACACTCGTGTCTGCCCCAGTATCAATTTTAAAGTTCACAGAAATGCCCTGTATTGGTAACTTTACCGTCCATGCATCAATGCTGTCCTTCACCTGTGTGATTTCCCCGAGGAATGGAGCCTGGATCTGCTCATCACCGTCTTGTGCACTGACCTCATTGACAGTGTCCCATCTTTTTGCATGTGTGGCATTAAGCATTCCTCGCTGGACATCTGTCTTCTTTTGCATGTGGTTTTCCACTCCGCCGGCTTCACGTTGCACCCCTTTTGCTGAAAATGGCGGCGCTCTGGCTTTGCTAGCACACGTTGCCCTCTCTTAGCAACTTCACTGAGGTGTGCACTACTGTTAGCACTAGCGCCCTGCTCACTAATGTGTCCTTTAACTTGCTCCGACACTAACTCGACCGCTTTGTCAAGAGTTAAGTTGGGAGTAAGCTGTAGCTTCTCAGACAGTTCTTTATCAGTTATGCCGACCACTAACCGGTCGCAAATATTTTCATTCTTTGCTTCAGCAAATGAGCACGTATCTGCCATATCATGCAAGCTTCTAATGTACTCCTCCGCGCTCTCGTCCTGCTTCTGAACTCGCTGATAGAAGTGAGCTCTTTTGTGGATAACGTTGACTTTAGGCACAAAGTAATTGTCCAACTTGTCTAACACAGTCTCAAATTTATTCTCATCTCCTCTTTCGTCAAAACGAAAGGTCTTGAAAATTTGTTCCGACTCTTTCCCTAGCGAATAGAGCAGCGTACAGACCTGTACCTCTCCGGCTTCTTTATGCAGCTTCGTTGCTATCCTGAAGCGGTGAAATTGCTGGCGCCATTCCGGCCACAATTGTGGGCGAGTGAAGTCAAAGTTTTCAGGAGGTGGAAATTTCGCCATCTTCGCTTAACTTCTGACACCATGTACAATTATGTCGTAGGAATAATTCAAGGAACAATCCACTATATTTGGCTTTATTATAGAACAGTCCAGTTAGACATCAGCAACACTACTAATCAACCTGTCGGTTACTCGCGCATTGATACTCCGCCCTAGGACTCATCCCCAGACACTTAACACACCCACGATGGAACAATCCACCAACAACTAGTACCATTACAATACAAGGGGGTTTTCACACTTGGTCCCTTTCAGCCTTTTAAACGAACTCCGATCGATGACTCTTAAACGAACTCAGCCGAGCCCACCTCGGGAGGTAGTCTACGCGCGGTTCGCTTTGAAGTCTGCGGCACAGTTCGCATTATCTGTGCATTTTGAACACAAATCGCCCTGGATTCTCTTTCACATATTGCATTGTAGGCTAGCCTATTTTGTCCTACTTGACTTGCCATAACAATGTAGAAATCAGCGAACTTTGGATCACCACACCAATTATGGGTTATGATAATTATTTCAACCTGATATTGAATAATGATGAAAATGAGCAACTACATATCCCATAATCCAAAGCAGTCGCCTAAGGTCTGAGACCCCAGAGAAGGTAGGCCTACAGTGTGAACATGAAGAAAACTTGAGGCCCCATCAGAGCTGAAGTGCACCAGAAAGAGATCTGAGTCCTCTCAAAAGGGGACAAACAAAAGGGGACTCGGTTAATGTTGTACTTACATTGTGAGTTCAGTTGCTCTGGGTTAGTTATGCATCATCATCATCATCATCATCATCCATCATGTTGAAGTAATTACCATAACCTATAATTGGTGTGGTGATTTTGTTTCATAAATATATTTTTTCTTTCTGAAATTCAGCTAGGAACAAATTATTCATACCCCTGGCAAATATTGATTTAATGTTGTAAAACAATGTGGTAGAAACATGGAATCAAAAAGAGAAGCATTTTCATCTTTTTTAACATTATTATGAAAAATGACATGTCCAAAAGTATTCATACCCTTTTTAAATAATCAATGGAAACATCTTTATTTGCATTCACAGCTCTCAAAATAGTTCTTATAATACGTACCAAACTTCTCCAAGTCTCCACAATGATTCTAGACTGCACCTTTTTAGCAGCAATCCAGGTTTTGAGGCAGGATTCTTTGCCATCACTCTGGTCTTGTGCTCTTTTTAAAGGATTGAGGTCTGGACTCTAAAATGTTGATATTGTTCTCTGTTAACCATCTCTTGCCTTGTTTGGCTGTATGTTTTTGACCATTGTGTGTGTAGCACATAGACTGTAAAAAATAGGGTGTAGCACAGACATTCTCTGGTAGCACTGTTAGATTCAGTGCCACTAAGGCACCGCACATGCGCGATAATATTCCTCTTGCTTTTGCAGTCCGAGCATGGAACGTCACGTTCTTGAACTAAAGAAAATATTCGATATAACTACACATTTATAACGTCTAGAAATATCTATCGTGATAGATTTTCTACTTCTTAACTTTAAGTCTCTTATATTGCGCACCAAGAATATATTTTATTTTGTTTCAACACGAGAAGAGCTTCGGTGAGTTTATCTTATCACGTGGTGAGTTTATCTTATCACGTTTGTGAATGATATGTGAATAGTCAATCTAATGGTGAATTGGAGACAATGAAAGCTCACAAAAAAACAGTCGAAGCATTTACACATACACTACACACATACACAGACACTTTTATTTGCTGAATTTGAGTGGTAGGAGATCCACGGCGATAGAGAATGACGGGCTCTGGTGATATTAGCTTTCTAATATACTTAGAAATGAATGTTAGTTTGACAGTTAGTCGACACTTTTGGGTGAAATATGTATTATATTTACATTTTCCTTGATAATTATGGGTGTATTACCGAACCGTTCTATTCACCTTATTCCGCGTGCAAACATGGGGGCGCTAGCTTTGCCCACATTGTCTCCGAACTTCCGATTGAGCAGTACATCCATTCCGATACATTGAGATAGCAGAGCTCTATCGAGATGACTGGCATCATATATTATGGGTCATCCTAAAGTTAGGAACGTTTATTTAGGATTTTGGTGACTTAAGACATTTCTGTTATACAGCTATCTGAAGTTAGGAAAAAACTGACTTTGGAGTGGCTGTTCTGTAAGTTAGCCTCTCTATCCTCTTCTGCCGTGTTATCCCAATGAAGCTAACTAGACGTAGCTAGCCGACCGGAGGTTTAAAGACAACGTGGAATTAAAAAAAATGGGCGGGGCTGAATAAGGTGAATATACTGTCTGCTCAAGGTTGGTTAGCCGTGCTGGCTTACCAGTAATTTGTGCTAGCGATCTGCTTGTTGCAGCTGAGATGTAGCCTCCGTTTATGGCACTATTATGGTGTTATGCCTATTGATTTTTTGATTCTATAGCAAAAGTTTAAATGAGATCTCATAGAAAAGAAATGTTTGATGGTAACTGTTACACTGTTTCGTGTAGATTGTTTTTTTATACGGATAGAATATTTCAGTGGATTCCAGACGAGCTAAGATGGCGAGCCTGTCCAAGAGATTCAGCGTGTTGACCGCCCAGCCTGCTGCAGTCTGATCAACTGCAGCAAGGTTTCTTCACCATCTGCGTGAACTTCGAGCAGCGCACACGGATTACAGATAAGCGTTCCTTCCCACACAAAGAGTCCAAAGGAAACTACTTTTGAATGTTCTGTTTATACCATAAGGGACTTTTGCATTTATTTATAGTTCAAAATTTTCTTTAATACCTAAATATTCTTGATACGGTTTCAGGGAAGACGGAGGAAAATCTTCCCTGGATATTTGCGTCCAAACGGATCCATCTCAACACGACTCAACACGTTACTTCATATCCCAAGCCTATAGGTGGCACTGTTTGTTACAGAAATTGATCAAAGCTTGCGCACTGTGTAGGCCATACAACAGACAGAGTAGGCTTCGACAAAAAATGGCTAGTGCAAGGAAACCAGAATTGTTTGTGTGGACTTATAGTGAACTGTCAACTGTAAAACTAATAAACTTAATTTTTACGGTTTGTGAAGGGTGCAGTCCCGTCCCGGTCCCAGTTAGAAGTGGCCACTTCATTCGTGCTTTCTGTGATTCACGCAGCTGGGTGAAATGTATTACAACTTTTCGCCAAGAGGTGGCAGCTTAAGTCCGCTTGATACTGTAAGCCAGGTGTTTTCAACTAGTGGTCCGCGGCCCACTTGTGGTGCGTGAGGACATTGCTGGTGGTCCCTGACCATGGATTCAGTATTTGCAATGTGGAAATCAGTATTTTTCCCACTAACAATAACGGACGCAGCTCTCAACTTGGCCCGTTAAAATGTCGACGTCTAGCGACGTATTTCATGAAGACCCTTTTGGACATGTCAGTTATTTGGACCACTGGTTAGATGTAAAACTGCATTTCGTTTTAGACTATTGGTATTTAATTTGTGCATTGACAATACAGTTGAATATCATATGAACTAAAGATGACTAAAATCGTGCATATGTAGAAGAAGAAACATTCACAAAAATCCATGGCGACCTCTGTTCTGGATAGCTGTTGAAAACTGCATGGAAATGACAGGGATTGTTTTGTTTGTTAATAAATAAATAAATAAATGTAAAACTGATACCTTCTGCTTTCCCCAAATAGGCTATAATGTAGCCTACAGGTGTACATGACCTTTCATCAGTCCAGTTGCAATGGATGAACTGTGATGAACTGCCCTACTTGTGATTGTTTAGAGATTTTAAAGGTTTTATAACAATGATACAAATGTTTTGGCTAGTGCTACAAATCTATTCACCTTCGAAGCGCCAGTAGGCTGCTGTGCGGTCCGCGCACACACACACACACACACACACAGGCATGCCAAACATGCATAAACAAAATTTCAAGAGTGGGGGTGAAGTAGAAGATGGATACAAATTGATTAGTGTGATTTATGTTCGCGTCATATTTTGTACCGCTATGCGGTACATCTAGTTTTCTTTCATTTACTAAACTAAGGGAAACTGTACAAAATAAAGTGCTTATAGTTGCCATATCTTGGGTTCATCTTTTACTTATTACACGGTTCAAGAATCTAGTAATCTCAGATGTGTAGCTTTTGTCCACAACACAGCTACATGTCGTTTAATGGTCCAATGCCGCCTTTGAGATGGTTACCCCACTGGTTGAAAAACATCCCAAAATAATAATCTTCTCACCCCCACACTTGAAATGGAGGTGGTGTCATTGGGGTTTCATGCTTTTCTTTCGTAGAAGGATGCCAACGAATTTTGCCCGACTGTAGATGAGATTTCACTGGCTTTTCACTGTTTTTTTTTTTCTGTCAAAAATCATGAACTATTTTTGTTTGCTTGTTTAACAAATACTATGATTTATGTATTATTATTAAAATGTATTATTATCATTATAAATGTCAATATGCTGTTTCTAACATAAGGAAATATCATTGAATTGAAATGTGCAGCGCTATCCATAATATTTGGATAATTCCATAATATGGACAAAACGATTGCCCTGCTGGCACTGCAGGTGCAGCATAATTCGGCCAAACACAAGAGGAACCATTGGAGACGTGAAATGACTCTCTCCCGGGATGTTTCGCCACATGGACCTCAAAATTACACTTTACCTCAGAAGTGTTTCCTCAACAGCCAACTGAGTTGTGATCCGCTGCTTTGGCTCTGCTTTGGCTGCGCGTGTGGGTATTTTTTTTTTTTTATTCCATTCTCAAAATGTTTGATTTTGATGCCATTGATTTTCATTCAGATCACATTTGCTTAAAGGTCCTTTCAATCTCAGGACCACCCTACGGTGACGCACAGTGACCCAGTGATAACACAGTGACCCAGTGATAACTCTCATCCGTGCAAACACAACATATATATGCTATCACATCAATACTTTGCGGGATAGCAGGAATGTATAGCATTGGCCCCCGACATTGATAACCTTCTCAGTCCTATTCCTATCAGTACAGCTCAGCGACATGCCAGGACCAAGACTGAAATATTCTTAGACAATGCAAAATGGAAAACAGACCTGACTGAAGGTGTGGTAAATTATTGTTAAATGAGAATTGATTGGTAAATGAGAATTGCGACCCAGAAAAAAATGGGAACACTCATCCCGGCAAATGATCGATGTCTGTCTTTCTGTTGAGGCGTTAGACCAGCTAAGTTTTCCACTGAATCGGTGTAATGACAAACAGGTTCTTGGGGAAAAAAACTAGACTCTTAATGAATGAAGCATGTTAAGAGGAGGATATGAATGCACATTAGTGTGAGCTATCATACAGCTCCTTGTTCTATGCTTTTTGTTAAATAGAAGCTCTGTCATGAGAACATGTTTGTATAGCCAGCGGGTTAAAAATGTTTCTTCAGTCCTAAGCCTCTTCACAGGTCTGAAATGACAGTCTATCTGAATCACTATTACTAATAAGCAGTTGAAAGCAATTTTACAGGTGAATCAGATTTAATGAACAGCAAGGTTTCTGGAAGTGAGACCGAAGTGGATTTTGACAGAGTCAAAAAGCGTTGCGCAGAGGTGGAAACTGATTGATCGATGCGCGCACAATAAGTGAATCACAAATGCGTCGCAAGAGGCAGCGGTGGAGACGGACAGAGGCTCTCCAATTCGTTTGCAGCGCATCAGCGGGAGAGACTATACGAGGTGCAATGAGATTTATGTGGAAATTAGGCGGATTTCAGACGCATTAGTTGGACACGGCATGCACTACTATCCGATTGTAGATAAAGTTTACGAGTTGGTGCTTTGTTTCTGATGCCCATGGCATTTCTCATCCATTGAGTCTGTCGGTGAGATGCTGTGAATGGAAACATATGGCGCATGAATAGAGACGAAATTTATGAATGGGTGAGAAGCTATTTTACAGCACAAGAGGTTATTTCGTGATTAGACTAAGAGCCTGGATTGATAATATCGCAGAAAATCACCGCCTAGTAATAAGAGCGTCAGCATCTCTTTCAAGGATATTTGTGACCATTATGCACATTTTACTGTTTCATTCGTCAGTTTAAATTGTCTTAACACCTCCCCAAAAAAAACATATTCACAGGAGTACAGATTAACTAAACTGACTCGTGTAGTGTATTGCAATGGGGTGCGAATGATGGCAAGCATCAGGAATCAACTCCCGATTCTTTTTTTAAACTTCTGCTCTGAAACGGTTGGCTACATTTTATCTTAAGGCAGATGCGTATGGCACATTTTAGCAACTACTCCAGCACTGCGCGCGACTGCACGGAACAGCAATGACCGGACCGATCGGCGACTGAGTCTGGGAATCAAATACTGCATGCATTCCCTAGAAGGAAGGCTGCCCTCTGGATGCAAGTGGTACGGAGGACCGAGCTACTTGCAAGTGTCCCATGGATCGCTAGATGAAGGAAGGATGGTAGAGGGAACCGACATCCCTTTGAGGAATACTTCCTCCCGAGATGTGGGCAAAGGGGCACTCCACTTCCCCTGGGTCGCCACCACGCTGGCCAGTGTGCTTATCACCACCATTGTTGTGGACATCCTTGGCAACCTGTTGGTCATCATCTCTGTGTTCAGAAACAGGAAACTCAGGAAAGCAGGTATGAACTTACACCAGATTTACTGTCTAAACTTTATTTCCAGATGCTTTTACTACGACTGTCCATACCATAGTTTAAGGGTAGACTATGACTCTTTGACTGGTCATGCTAATGATGCTAGTACTAATATTAAAGAATGCAGCCTGTGATCAGATCAGAAGTCATTTGTTCATACTAGAGTTGAGTGGGGTAGTTGTGTCAATTTCAGTGTACTTTGCTTCGGCGTTTCACAAGATTAAATTGTGAGCTTATCACAAAAAAGTAATGTTCTGTTTTCAGCAACCTTTTCTTCTGGGAAAATTACATTGCGGTTCGAGGGAGGCACCCGAGAACAATTCATCTCTACTGCACGACCATAGGCTTAATTAGTTTCCACTTCTGGTTGAATTCAGGCCTGAAGTGTGCTGCATATGAAGTGCATCTGCTTTTGACACTCTTAAGTGCATGCCACTTCTGTAGTGCTTGTTTCTTTTTCAATCAAGTGTCCCCCCGAACAATAAAGGATATGGTCTACATAGAATAGGCAGATCATTTTGAAACATTTCTGGAAGTTGACTATAGCCATCTCTCTATTTGCATGAAACTTGCAGGCTGTCCTATATGTTTCCTTAAGAGGAGAGAGAGAATGTAGATAGAAGTAGAGACAATAGCCTATAGTCTGCAATTCGTATAATGTGATGTAATTATCAACAACAATTTATAATTCTGCTATCACAACGTGGAAATGATCTCAACTGCGGGTCCCGTGTTGAGAAGTTGAGCCAGCCATGATTAAAATGACAGCGCGTTCTCCATTTCTGTCAGCCCAGAGGATGTTTAAGCATGGTGATGCCATTGCCTTGTGTGGCGGTGCGACTTCTCATTTCCCCAGGTCCCTAACGCATGCAGCCAGCCGAGAACTGTCGGTGCTCACTGCTCACTTACTGTATGCGCAACCGTGTCCCACAGTTCGCCGCGGTCAGTGTATGCGCTTGTCATGGCTAATTGTTCTAAAAAAAGGAGCTTTGCTCTGTTTTGGTGACAGGAATATGTTTTCATGTTTTCCAGAAAAGATTAGAAGAGAGTGAGATACTTCTAGTTATTTTCGGCCTATCTTTTTTTTCTGTTTAACATCGGGTTGTTTAGATTACCACTTAAACTGAAGCCAATTTTATTTCCTATAAAAATAAGTGATCCTGAAAAAAAAAAACGGATACAAGTTAATGTCATGAGTTCTCTCCAACTTGCATCAAATGATTTGTATTGCACCCAAAGCCATTCAATCTGAGCAGCCATTCATGAAAGACTTTTGATTTGTGCAAAACTCAGAATGGATGGCAGGTTTGCAACTAATCGTCATCTTTTATTCCATGGCAGGTCTGCTTATCATCACTGTCAGGGTGGTGCTCAGCTTCTTACCAGATTTCATTTGCGTTCTATTCATTGCAACGGGTGAAATCTATTAATCAATTCATCACACACACACGCACACACACACACACACATCATCCCGCAGCAAATCAATTTTCAGTTCAGCAAATTAATTTATCAATATGCAAGCCCTTAATGTTGAAAACATGGCACTGTCTGGGGGTGATTCATCACTAAACCATGCAGTGGAGCATGGAGGGTGCCGTACAGGCACGCTCACACACAGCAGCATGTGCATTGAAGGGCCAAGCGGTCAATCAGTCAGAAAAGAACACAACCAACACAGAGGCCTGACCAGAATGGGATTGGACTCTTAATCATTAAAGATGTCCATTTGTCAGTGAAGGGGCTGACTGGGCAGGTCGGGTCAACCATGTGAGGGATCCCCTGTCACCTCTGTTTTGATTCTTAATAGAGAGATTGCAGTATAGAGTCTTGGTCTTAAACTAGTGACGTGACAACCTAAAGTGCTTGCAAGTTTGGCACTGAGTGCTAAGTGGTAAGATAATTCTTTCTCAGCCTGGACCTCACATAGTCTTTTTCCACCGACAGAGAACTGGTTCCGTTCCCGTTTGTAAACCAACATTTAAACTGTTTGGAGCATTTCGTCCAAACAAAAAATGGTTCGGCACTTTGGAATGTGGCACTTTGGTTCGGACCTTGAATCAGAAAATAGTTTGTTTCTCCTGTGAACTGGAGTGGGCATGTCATTCTACCTTTCAGAGGGGAGAAGGCTAAATGCATGAGTTTTCCGTCCATATCAACTGTTGCCATGAGTAAACAAAACTAGTCAACTAGCACTACACTACAGACATTAACCAGCATTTTTCATAGATTTCTGCCGTTTTTAATCGGACAACTGTCATATTATCCTTGCATTTATGCACATAACTCTTTGTTTATGCATATAACTTTTTGTTTATGCATATAACTCTTGTTGATGACGCATCTTATGTTCCGTTCAAAACTGGTGGAAATGTGGGCTGGTTCATTACATAGCACCACGGTTCAATCAACTCTGAACTGAACCGATTTGACAAAAAACTGTTGGTCGGCAGCACTGTTATTTTTCTGTGAACTATTCCCTCAGTGAGTTAAAAGAACAAAATAATGACGGATGTTTTTAGTGTCATGACAGCTTTTTGGGGAAATTTTTAGATCAAGGGAACATGGGCATCATGCATTTGATGACACATTCATAACCACTGAATGGTTGTTCACTAGTTCACATTCCTGAATTTGAAAAGACATAAAAGCATAATACATAAAAGCATAATAGAAGAGCATGTTTGGCGAGGTCTCTGGCCATGTCCTGAAGGGCTTTGTGGAATCGTGCCTGAGTAACACCGATGCTGCAACTTCGGCAGGTAGACTGCGAATAAATAACCTGACTGATTGAAGAAGGAGGCGTGGTAAATTCCGTCACGCTCCTCCCGAACTTACGTTTGTAAACGCCATTTTATGAAGAAACTAGAGTATGTTTCAGATAAAACTATCTCAAGGGATAATTCGCCTTAAATTGACACATCTTCACACACTTTTGTTGGTAAACTGCTGTATGTGGTGGAAAATATGGCAACATAAGATATGGCAATAACAACTGACTTGTCACAATTTCCTTTTATCTGAGAAGTATGACTTCAATTACATTTTTCTCGCCATGAGGGGTGAGCGTTTTTAATGAGTCACCCAGTGAATGTTTCATAAAACCACTAAAAACATACCCCTCACATATACCCAGTTTGGTCATATTGGAAATATTAGCTTTCTGTCCTCTACTATTGATCATTCAATGATCTACTACTGCAGGTGATTCTTCAACCAACACAAATGGTATACCAGTCAGAACTGTGTTAGGGAGTAAATTCCGCCATATACAGTGCATTGGTTGCCATTGGTTAAATTAACTCCTGTCATGGAGACTGGGTTGCTTCCTTAACTCCCCTTTGTCCTACGCACAGTCCATCCCTACCACACAGCCCCTCAATACATCATTGACATGCTTTGTGCCTGAAATATGCTAAGCATTGTATAAAACAGGCCTATATACAACCTGTTCCCCTCTTATAAACATCTCTCAGTGTAAAGAGTCTGGACATGACAATTTATTTGTTTATACTTCTTAAAAATAGTCCAGCCTTGGTATAAATATCACACTGCGTAAGCAGACCCATTGTTGCACTAATTATAAGACATATGTGTGGTTAGTGGAAGCATTAAGCCTTGAGGGCTACATTACACAGCCAGATGGGGCATCTTGTTAGAGACGGCAATGGAGAAGCTATTGTGCTGAGTCAGCCTCCTGTCCCAGGCAATGCCACTGCACTCGTTTCTAATTGCATACTGCACAGCTAATCTTGACAACAAATGGAAAAGAGAGGTGACATGTGTTGTCGTGTGAGCTATAGGGAATATATTCTCTGTCACATAGTAGTACTACAAAGTTGCATTTCTTATACTAAGGATTACACAGCAATCAGGATTAATCGGATTAGTTGGGACACATTTCATGGAAAGGCCAAAGAAATAACAAACAAACAAAGACTCTCTCTCTCTCACACACACACACACACACACACACACACACACACACACACACACACACACACACACACACAAAGAAACTATAAAACACAACATTACGCAAAACCTTAATTTCTGTGCAGAACAACTCAGTGTATCTCTGTTAAAGAAAGTTAGGTATGAATTTATAGCTAAAAGAAACTCAAGAACTCCTTTAAATTCACAGAAATGATTTCGGACATGAATGCCTGGGAAACAGGCTTCTAAATTGTCACCAGTCTGAAAGAGTCTGTAAGAGAACCATGCGTCTCCTCTTACTGGCAGGATGAGAGCATTAAAACAGTAACTCTGAGCAAACCTTATCTCTCTCTGTCCCGACTTGGATGAAGGAAAGGCCCCTTTTTTATCTTCATTGGCAGTAGGGTAGCCTATCTTTACCTTTAGTCCCTTTAGACTTCAGTGATAGTTATGGTTATTGTGTGCATGTGCTAGAGCCACAGGGAGGCAAAGATTTGATTTATCTATCCAGATAGCTGAGGTCTATGCAATAGTATGTTGCAGAGTGGTGTTTGCTATGCCCTGATTCTGATTAACTTACAATTACACAATTTAATACAATTACACCGTACTAGCTTCCCCCTTAATCTCTGCTCAGTGATATAATCTGGCAGTGGTAGTAGCAAGGAGTGTTTGCAGATGTGTGACATACCAACATAAACATTACTTACACATCAACAACAATAGGCTGTAACTTAAGAGAGGAAGCAATCTATTATGACTTGGCAGTTTATGAAAATAAATAAATAAAATAGCAGATTTAAAGCAGTCTTAAGGGTTCCTGTTATTGAAAGATCACCTGAGGCCCGAGAGCTCAGGATGTAGCCTTAACTGCCCAGAGGGTCTGACCACACTTGATTTGATTGCTGCGGCCTGCTGCTGAGGCTACTTCATAAAATTGATTTGCGGTCCTCTCTGTCTGTGTGCTTCTCGGCAGGAAATGCCTTTGTGGTGAGCCTGGCGATCGCGGACCTGCTGGTGGCTGTGTACCCCTACCCTCTTGTGCTGACAGCCATCTTCCACGACGGCTGGATCGCGGGCAGCATCCACTGCCAGATCAGCGGCTTCCTGATGGGCCTGAGCGTCATCGGCTCCATCTTCAATATCACGGGCATTGCCATCAACCGCTACTGCTACATCTGCCACAGCCTCAAGTACGACAAGCTCTTTTCCAACAAGAACACGGTTTGCTATGTGCTGCTGGTCTGGGTCCTCACCACCCTGGCCATCGTGCCCAACTGGTTCGTGGAGTCGCTGCAGTACGACCCGCGAGTCTACTCGTGCACGTTCGCCCAGTCCGTCAGCTCGCTCTACACCATCACGGTGGTGGTGGTGCACTTCATCTTGCCCATCGCCATCGTCTCGTACTGCTACCTGCGCATCTGGATCCTGGTCATCCAGGTGCGGCGCCGCGTCAAGCCCGACAGCCGGCCCAAGATAAATCCGCACGACCTGCGCAACTTCCTCACCATGTTCGTGGTGTTCGTGCTGTTCGCCGTCTGCTGGGCGCCGCTCAACCTCATCGGCCTGGCCGTCGCCATTGACCCACGCCTGGCGCAGACCATCCCGGAGTGGCTCTTCACAGCCAGCTACTTCATGGCGTACTTCAACAGCTGCTTAAACGCCGTCATCTACGGCGTGCTCAACCACAACTTCCGCAAGGAGTACAAAAGGATCATACTGGCCGTTTTCAAGTTCCAGTGTTGAATAAGCTTTTTTTTCCTATTTATTATCATTATTAACATTATTATTCCATGAGGATATTAAGAAGAGACCTGTGACCGTAGGCAGTTTTGTGTGAGATGCAATAGGAAGTGTCAGACTCACTATGAATGATGAGCACCTCCAGGTTTTACTGTCACTTTTCATTTGTCCTGGCTGATAATGCAACCCTCTCATTCTCAAGACCCGAAGTGCTTTTTGAATGATGAACTTTCCCCCTAATGGCTAAATGCATTTGATTGTGTAGCTCATATCTCATGCCTGGGTATACATTTGCACTGAAGGGTCTCATGATAGAGGTCTCATGAAGGGTCTTGGGGTCGATTTACACACTTAAGCTGGAAAGGGCCTGCTGTCCAAACTAGCACACAGAGTCATAAAGGCAATGTTTTTGAGAAGAGTTGGCACTACGGTACAGCCATACATACCAAATTGTATGAAGGAAAAAAGAGGGAAAAAAGTGAGTTTTTATCTGGGTTTACCACGTCCTTCCTTTTGAAAATTAAACTACATATCTTGGCTCTTTGCATGTTTGAATCAGGAAAAATGTGTCTCCTGATTGAATTATGGGTGACAAAGCAAAGTAACACACCAAGAGCTCTCATTATGCCCTCAAATAATTAGCTTTTGGCAGCAATTGATGTCATTTTAGAGGGTAGCGCAAGGATCGACCACTATGACACAATTTTTCTTAATCAAGCACATTCATTTGAGATGATTTCTCAAAACAATTACTATACTAATAAATATTTTATTATGTTAAGTGGGGCCTTTACTTTGTGCATACTGGAACCTTAGCAACAACTTGTAATACAGGAGTCTTTTTTTATCATGAGGACATGAGGCTGTGTAATATATTATGAGGAGAGAATATATTATGCGAAATGGATATATAAAGTATATTGTTATTCTGACAAGAGTGATATATTGTTTTAATGAGTCCCACATGTTTGAACACAAACAAGAGCTCAAATTGTCCAGTTTCATATGAATATTTGGTGATTTGTGGTGGATATTTTGTAATTCTGTTTCCAAAGCAGTTTAGTGCAGCTTTGTGGGAAGAAACAGAGATTAAAAGAAGGATGCTACTTGTTTGAAGTCCCCACTCAGGCACCCACCATATGTATTAAATGATCCATGAATGTTTTACAAATTTGAAGGCACAAGGAATGTTAAAGTAAATTATTTTTTAATGAATATAACTTATGTTTTTCATTTTCAAATTACTGAAGTTTACCTCAGAAAACTGTCAGAAATGGACTCTATTGGATCTTATTTCAAGAGTTTAATCGGAGTAGGCTGATTGATGTCTTTGTTATTTCCAGCTTTTTGCACATTGTCATTAACAGGATGCGGGGTATTATATTTATGAGAATCATATTTTTTTATAAATCTACAATGCAGAACTAAATTATGGATGTAATATATGAGAAGTATCACACAATTTAAGGACAATATTAAAAAGTACACTGTGCCATTCATAACAAAAGAAAGGGAAAAAAAATAATAAAAAAGAATCATGACAATTTTCATTGTGACTCCATTCAAGAGTGTTTTTTTTAAATATATAAATAGCATTGGAATATTACAACAGTATTTCCAATGTAACACAGATCAGAGGGCCCCAGTGTAAAAACCATCTCATTTTTGATATCTGTCTAGAAACAGTGACCGGTAGACAGGAATTAACTGGTGTGAGTTGGATAATAAAAATGATGGCACTGGTGGCGTACACGTACTAGATTCAGAGCAATTAAAGAAAACTTATTTTAGCCATAATTGTAACAAAAGATAAAAATAGTTACATTTCAAATGAAAGCCTTTCGATTTTATTTGCCCCTTCTGATCCCCTGATGTGATTACAACAGATTAGCGACATTAGCAACAGCATCAGTTTCAGCAGGTTGATTAGTGTTTGTGTACTTCTACCACTTCGAAGGATAGTGGGGGTCACAAGTCACTGGCACTGTTATTTTGGGGGTCGCGGGCTGAAATGTTCGGGAACCCTTGCAATAGAATAAGTAGGGCTGGAGAGAAATCGTAGCCTGACGAGCTAGACCCACATTAAAATGTAGGGTCTGGGCACTCACCGTTCGCAGTGCTCAGTCCGAGGGGCTGGATAATCAGTTGTCTTTCAAATTCCCTCTGCACGCAATAGGACAGCGGCAGCGCTATGAGTCCCATGCGTTTCCCACCAGCGGAGCTAGTTGGCTAGTTCAAACGTTTGTTAACTTAATAAAAGCTTAACTCATGTCACACTGTTCGCCAACAGCAACATCCATCTTATCTGTTTTCAAGTAGCAGGGAATTCAAGCCAAACCGTTGCAACTCAATCATTCCATCAATCATTATGTTAAGCCCACCTAACGACTCTATACACGATTTCATTGGCCTGATTGAGTTTCGATTTCTGGAGCTCACAAGCCAACGGAGAGTTGCTAGATTAGCCCTGGCAGCAAATGTAATTTGCTGCCGCTAGGGGCGCGTCTAGATTTCTAGGCTAGAGAAATCGATCAGTAGTCACAGAACATAGCCCAGGGCCCCTTAGGAGGAGCCAGTGACACTGTGCGTCATCCGGTGCAGTGATGTCGGGAAGCATTACAGGAAGCAAGCCGCGACGTGACATGTCCTGGGGGTCGCATGAGGCAGACGGTTCAGAAAGTCCCCCGCTTGCCATGGTGGGTCATGTCTGCAGGTGCCACACAAGGGTAGGACTGCACCCCCACACACACACACACCAGATGCTGGGGTCAGATGCAGAGTTCATGACGGCCAAAAAATGGAGGTCCCATTGCTTATAGCATTGCAAAGCAGAGGATAAGAAGTGCACCTGTCAGGAAGGATAACTGTTACAAGTGGCTTCTGTGGCCTAATGGTCATACAATGAAAAGAAAGCTGGGAGGAAACACAATGAGGAGGTATTTATGGATATCCTAGCTACTCTAATGTCTCATTAAGCTGAGGAAATGGGGTTACAAACAAATTTCCAATGTGTGATATGCAAAATAGTCCTATGAGAGCTGTTTGAGAATATCTCAATCAGCCAGAATTCAGTAAAGAAGAAGTAATGGCCATATCCATGCTCTGCTGCTCATTTACGGGATGTACTGTATAGTCTCTGGATGTCGTTCTGTTAGAGTGTTCAGATTGCTTACACTATTAGAGAGCACTTTTATCGCCCATAGTCACTCACGCTGCTGAGGGCTAATCTCAGCATGCCAGTGTGTGAGTCAGCCACACCATAAGCAGGACAATAAAAGGACCTCTGGCTATGGTCTGTAAAACGTCCAATAACATGTAAAAGCCACCCACACGTGTGTACACACACACACACACACACACACACACACACACACACACACACACACACACACACACACACACACACACACACACGTCAGGGGCATTAAACCACAGGCCGTGGCCTGGTCAGAGGCTGGCTGCCATGAACTCCTACTGAACTGAGCTCATGGCTTCTTAACATGCGCTGCCACCGATCGCAGTGGCTGGGGTGGAAGAGGAGGACGAGGAGGAAATGTGATCAATCCACCAGGGCCACATGAGATGTGCCACGCGAGATTCAGGTGCCCCATGCATCGCTCTCAGCATCTCCTCCATCATGTGCCTGTGAGCTCCCCACTGCTCAATTACAGCAGCTTCAGACAGACAGATCAGGCAAAGCCATAGTCTCTCTGTACACAAACAGTCAGGAGGTACTAACGTCGAAATGTTGTCTCTTATGTTGGCACATTAAAATGAAATCTGAAGTTTAAACATTTGTGTTGCTACGGTAAACTCCTCTCTGTCAGGAGATACTGTATGCTAAAGAGAGATGGTAGATAAATGTGATACACTAAGGTCTGGTAGTAGATGCTCTGTATGTATACTTTCATAGGCTCAGCATAAAACTTTAGCTGACTCTTGCAACTTGCAACCAGCAGACACAGGGAAAGTCCTGCAATTGACCTTTCCAGTGCTGTGAGATCACATGGAAACTTTTAATGGAAAGTCGTGCTTGCACACATTTCAGTAGAAATCTCCTGTAACTCCCGACAGCCATTTAAGCATGTAATCCTGTTAGAGTTAATGCTTATGGTTCATCAGAGAATACAGTTGGAAATGATCAGTCATTATCACTGATGCAGATTACATTAACATAGCTGTTTCACATCAAACCAAACACAGCGTGTCTCAGTTCAACATGTAAAGTCATGTGAATGGACTGTACATTGGCTCCGCCAGCCGTAATCCTCTACGCACTCTGCGTACATTTTTTCACCGTTTTATTTGTGAAATCATTCAATATTACAACAATAAAAATAGCTTGTGTAATATTGAAACATGCTTCGCGCACAAACTGGTTAAGGAATGAAGTAGGCTAATGTATAAATTAATTCATGAATGTATTCTCAATCCCCTTTTGCAATCTGTCATGACAGAGAGTTACAGTAGCTATAATAGATTGATCTTACTTGAACATACCAAACTTTCTACTGCTACTGAGCCAAGGTTGGAAAGTTTCTTCAAAATTGGCAAAGGATTGGAACCATGTTTATAAATATTTTTATGTGACTACTATGTCTGTATGATTACTATATACTATGTTTTTAATTCTATGAGGAAAAATGAGCACTGAGTGTTGTCGTCATGACTCCCAGTGTTCTCTTTAGGCCTGGCATGGCAAGTGTTATCACAAGGCTGGCCTGGCCCAACAATGGCACCCACCGGGGTGAAAGGTTTGGGCTAAACAAGGGGTTGTTTCTCTCTCTGTGGGTCACTTTTCCGGTCAGTCACATTTACTCTGTTGTGGGCACTGTGGTCAATATCTCTCCCACAGGCACATTCTCTCTTCCATGATCTCGTACTCATCTTTCTCAACATTATACTGATGCCTGCACACTCCTTTTTTGACTACAGTTCATTATTCCTGATTACTTTTAAATAAATATATTTTGGTTAACCACACCACTGTTGTCCACCTCCCTCTGTGTGTTGCGGTTCTGAGCCGGTCGTAAAATTGTGCTTGAAATTGATTTCTAAGAGGAAATGATAAACCTCGTCATTATCTGCTCAGTATTTCTTTATTTGACAGCATCAACAAATAAACACATCAGCCAAAATGTAGTCAACAAAAAACATTTCATATTTGCACTGTATCATAGCACCTTATTAGCACACTTTAACAAAGCTTCACTGAAAAAGAAAAAGTGTACATCACATGGGCAAGAACAAACATGTGAACTAATAACTGAGCACAGGTCATCAATGCTACTTCTGCAGATTGTCCCGTTCAGGGATGCGTTTCCCAAAAGCATAGTTGCTAAACTGTTAGCAACTTAGTTGGTTGGCAATGGGAAATTGCATTGCAACCAACAAAGTTGTTAACTTAGTTACCAACTATGGTTTTGGGAAACGCGCCCCAGGACCAATATATTCCAATCCTGTTTATTCTCCCATCTGACACAATCTTCGTAAGGCTCGTTAGGATGATCTAATAAAAGATCACTTGAGTTAAACCAATGAATGGCCAGAGGGGGAAAGAACAGGCTTGAGGAACTAGGGGGCTGCACAGATGAAGAAAGTCTGCTTGTGAGAGATTCCTCCGGACTGTGTGTGGGTCATAACCAGCTATGTTTGGAATTCCCTTGTGATGCATGGTGTCGTGTTGGACTGCAAATGTGGCTACTGTGTCAATCTGTCATGTTATTTTGGCAAGCATTATATACAGTCTCATTAAGGCTTTACAAACTTAAAAAAAAAAAAAAAACCTTTAAAACATTTTAAAAAAAAACTATTACAGTCAATTAAAAAAGATCACTCCTAAAGTGCAAAGAAGGAGGTAATCTTTTCCCTCTTCCAAATAAAAAGCAGAACTTGGCATTTGATCATTAGTGTGCCATCCAGAGTTGCTATGGTACACAAGAGTGGTGGCTGCTGCTAACATGGAATCAGTACTTGGTGAATAAGGAAGTCTGATGGTCTCCAAAGTGCTCTCAAAGCTCTAAACATTTAATTCAGGTAAAAGCTTCATTGATGTTTATGTATGTATATACTATTATGTGGAATCTGGTGAGGAAAAATGGAGAAAAAAAAAAAACTTAAATATAATTCCAAAGAACATTTAGAAATTCAACAAATACAAAAATGATTTTATTACAGCAGTACTGGATTTTACTGACCAAATTATGTTTTTTGAACTTTAAAAGAAAAATGGAATAAAGTTGCAAATAATGGTAAAGACATGCCAATGAATGTGAAAGCACAAAAAAAAAAAACAAGTTGACCTAAAAAGCTAAGAAATGAATGCGTTCAAATGGACTGCAAATCAAGGGTAGGCCTAGGCAATGGCTAAAATATTCCTTTTTTGTCTGTACCATTTTAAGTTCTGTAAGTCGTTTTGGATAAAAGATAAAAGCTAAATTAATAAATGCAAATGTGAATATAAATATCAAAGGCTGTTATTTCCATTATTGTCTAGGCATTGTTCTAGATAATAACTTGTAGCCTAGAATTTGGGGGCACTTTCAAGACATCCAAAGTTATGTTTTATACGTTTTATTTCAATTTTAAGATAACCTCATAGAGATAACAATGGCTGCCAGCTTATGTTATGTCTTTACCATTATATGGGACCATACATTATCATACAATCCTATTGTCAGTAACGGCACTGACAACTATTGTATTTTAATATACAGACTCCCTGTGACAAGGTTCACCAAAAGGGTCTTATTTGCACTTTTTTTTTTAAATGGCCGAAGTGTAATGTAGCAAATTTTTCTGATTAAACTAATTTTCTCATCTGGAAGACATCGGTCCTGAGCCTACCCCTTTGAGGTTATAACACTAAAAATCACAACATTTCAATGCATTTCATCACAAATATGAATAAAAAAAGAACTCAAAAGACCATTGATGAATAATTAAAATGCACTTTGGTACTAGTAAAAAAAAAAAAAAAAAAAGAGTTAAAAAACAAACAACACATAGAAGTTTCAGTCCTACCTACACACCTTGATTTGCAAGTTCTACCAAAAGATCAGCTCAAACAAGCCAGTGCAGGGGCAGACACTGGCTTTAATGGTGCACTTCAAGAAGAATTTAATTTTCACTTTAGTCGGAGACCTGAAAATGCGCTCATCTTGTTGAATTCTACACGCTTCGGTTTTGTTTAATGTTTTTCTGTCACACAAGCCCACTCCGTTTCCTCGCCCCTTTGATCTTTCCGTATCTTTGAAAACCACATTGAGGAGACAAATACTTCCAAATCTTTTCTGAGCACACCGTTTGAGAGGGAAGCTCTGGTCGGTCTCAGACAACCTAAGCCCCACAGCTAAGGAGGGTGGTCCATTAAAATAGTACTGCTCCCAATTATCAGCTTCTTATTTCAAGGGGAATGAACTTTAAAATAGGGCCTTGGGGAGTTTGTTCAGTGCCCAGGGACTTCAGTCAGTCAGTAACTTACGAAACTTTAACTCCTGTTCAACTGCAGGAACAGCTGCTGGTGTTCCTATCCCTCTTGCAAATCAAGAATGTGATCAGTGAACTATACACATTCTGTTGTGGTTAGTACCCAAAACACATACCCAAAACACAACAAAAAAAGCATTGAAATGAAGCAATGACTGTCTTCTGCGAATATGTGCAAAATGTGTATATCAACTTCAGCATGAGGTACACCAAAAGGTCAAGGACCAATTAACTTAACATTAGGAGTTCATTTAAACCCTTCTCAGCTGCCCATACAACAGCCATAATATTTTCCACATTTTTTTACAATAATGTCAAATATGTGACATAATTTACAATGTGGGAATTTACAATGTGTAATAACACAATAACAATAATAATACTAATAATACTAATAATAAGATAAAGCTAATGAAGTGTCAAAAGCTTGAAATATCTTTTAATATTACAAACGTTAAAATGTGCTGAAGCAGAGGTGGGGGGAGGGGTGGATCAAGGCCTTCAAAATAAAGAGCTGTGGGATTGTGAGCACAGAGCCCCATTCAGAATAAAACACAATAAAACAGTACCAACACGTTAACCGCTATAAAAACAAGACACCAGTAGCAATCCATAAAAAAAAGAAATAATATAACAACAGCAGATCTGTGAGTGGAATTAAAATCAAAATCAATGGTGGTACAGCATTTGAAAATAAAAGAGGTCACGTCAGAAACCTTTGTGTCGTCCTCCTCCATGTCCTCTACCTCCTCTCCGTGCACCCATCACATGACCTGGAAGGAGATGTCGTTGTGCCGCTGATGGTTGCGTTTGATGATCTGCTCGATGGAGATGTAGGTGCCGGCGACGAAGCCCACCAGCCCCACCAGGCTGATGAGGGCGTTCTTCAGCACCACCCAGCAGGAGATGCCCTCGTTGTGGAAGGTGAGCAGCTGCAGCAGGGGAGGGATGATAAGGGCCAAGGCACTGCTGCTGATGGAGCCCACCAGGGAGATCACCAGGTCCAGCTCCGGGATCAGGACTGCCAGAGCACCTGCCAGGGGTCAGAAATGACATATGATGATATAGAGTGCTGGCAAAGTGCTTCAAAGGGAAATTAAAAGATGGGAAAAGCAAAAGTACCGGTACCTAATCCTCATACATACAACACAAAATACACGGATACGTAGGACAGTAAAGATACAAAATGAGTGGAGGGAGATAAGAAAGAGAAAGAGAGAGAAAGAGAGAGAGAGAGAGAAAGAGAGAGAGAGAGAGAGAGAGAAAGGATTTCTCTGAAAACTTAGTCCCCCTGTGAGGTGATCTACAAGTATTAAGTCTCTATGAACACTGAAAAAAAAGAGAAAAGTTAGCTTGCACCTCATAATGTTCTTCTTGCTTAGGGCCACTTCTGAAATTGGGTAGGTATACTCTAGATGATTTACTGTTTCAGCCAGGAGAGGCTTAGACTCGTCTGCTACTGGGCTGAAAGACACTCCTGACAGTGAGTTGAGGGAGTAGTGTGAGTGAGTGAGTGAGTGAGTATGTACGAATGTGTGTGTGTGTGCACGCGCACACACACACACACACACACACACATTGTGAATTTGACACGCATTAAGGGAGGTGGATAAAGGGCTCTTTGAAGCCCATTCATTTGCCCTTTGCTCGATTTTACAGAAATCTGTCAAACTTCGAGGAGCAGAGCGAAGGTCGATCTTTTGGGTCGCATGTTGCAGAACGCTCCCTGGGAGAGGTCAGCAGCTAATACATCGCCGGCCTCTTCAAGGATCGCCTTGTCGTGCCACGGACGACGGGAGCAGAGGCCTAACTTAAAGCTTCCCAGCTGGAGTGAGAAATTCGGCAGTGCGACTGGGACACTCCTAAAAAAACCCAGCAGAGAGGGCCCTTGTCACCCCAGGAGTCAAATAAACTCGGCGAGTTTTAGAGCCAAAATCCCTCCCCAATCCCCATCAACACAAATGTATTATGTCGCACAACACTCCAGTCCCTTGACAGATAAGACATTATGGGTTGCCAGTGGTAAAATGCATCAAGTGTAACAGGGCACAAAAAGCAACTCTCCAACTGTAGTAGCAGGGTGCCATTCCTCGAGTGGCATCTGTAAACATCCCTCAGCATGGTCTCCCTTTATGACCATGCAGGTTCAGGGGGCCATCGCCAAACACCAACATCTCCAGCTGGGCAGATCTCATTATAACTGCTCAAACATCTCTCTGTCTTGGATCCCATCCAGGCCAAGCAGAGGGAGCTTTCTCTCTCTCTCTCTCTGAGTTCTTCTCTCCTTCTCTTTTTCTCCCTGCCCCCTTCATCAACTCCTCCCGTGGCCCAGTACGGCACATTTAACGGTTCCACTGGCGTGAGCCTTCCTTTTATCTGCGCCTGTCTATCTGAATTCATCAGCCCTGCCTGGAGAACAGAGCTCATTTAACATTCAAAAGACCTTCAGATCTCCCTCTACACCCCCCATTTCATTTGTTGCACAGGCATAAGCTCCCCTTGCCTCTCTTGCAGCCATGTGGCCTTGTCTCGCTTGGGGTGAGAAGTTGTCAATCACCGTAACTCTGTAATCCGACACTTCTTCGGTGTAGGTGTGGGGAGGGACGAGCGATCTCCGTGGTGTTGGAAGCGCTGGCAACACAAGGATCGCTCACTTACACTCCTGTAGGTCTCTTTCCCCCTTCCCTGAGTCTGATTGCTAATTAGTCACCCAGGGATGGCGATTAGACAACAACGCCCTCTTGACCTACCTGACAGTTCCCTCTGTTTTCATTAGACAGAAACAATGAACGTGGGAGAAGAACATTTTCATCCCAAAGTTTCTCAAGTGATCTGGAGCAAACTATACAGGGGGGTGGCTAGATATAGTTGGTCTGGAAAGAGATGAACAGAAAACATTGTGTGAAGGGTAGGGGGAATCAAGATTTGACTGTGAACCACAAAGACTGAGACCTTTCCCCAATGTTGTAGTAGTATAGTTATGACATTATGGACGTTTTCACACTTTTTAAGGCAAGTGCAAGTAACTAACGTCTGTAAGATCGTCACAACATGGCAGTTGTTCCGATTAGCTGCTGAGGCTATTGGTCTTTTGGTCAGAAACTCAGTGAAAATGTAAGAACGCCTTCTACAGTGGACCATCACCAGATATATCAGCAAAATACATCAAAGTCAGCTGACAAGCTTAACAGATTTGTATAAGAGCCAACTGCAGTGCTACTGTCTGCAAGGCAAATGAGCTCACTAATGTTAAACAAACAAAAACATCATAATGTCTCTTTAAGACACATAGACAAAAGTTTCCATTCAAGCAAAGCCTGTGAGTGAGTACCTCTGAACAGAATCTCTGTGTGGTTGAACAGGTCGAACCTGGTTGAACACGACCATGAACAGAATCTCTGTGTGGTTGAACAGGTGGAACCTGGTTGAACACGACCATGAACAGAATCTCCACATGGTTGAACAGGTGGAACCTGGTTGAACACGACCATGAACAGAATCTCTGTGTGGTTGAACAGGTCGAACCTGGTTGAACACGACCATGAACAGAATCTCTGTGTGGTTGAACAGGTCGAACCTGGTTGAACACGACCATGAACAGAATCTCTGTGTGGTTGAACAGGTCGAACCTGGTTGAACACGACCATGAACAGAATCTCTGTGTGGTTGAACAGGTCGAACCTGGTTGAACACGACCATGAACAGAATCTCTGCATGTTCTTCGCTTTGTTCAGACACGAGCTCATTTACATAATGTCCGTTGGAAATACTAGGAGTAGTGTAACAGCTGGCTAAGTTCGGAATTCCAAATGGCCGGTTATGTTGTTCAGATATATACAGTCCAAAGGCTTGACATCCGCAGAACATGCGGACTTACACCTAGGTCTGAAAGCAGCTAAAGAGATAGAGATGGGGAACGACAAGAAGGTAAGAGAGGAGGAGGGGGAGGAAGAGGTTGGGAAACAGGACATACAGTGACAAAAACAGACAGATGAAGATAACAAGAGAGAGCTGGGGGGTTAAAGAATAAAGACCAACATAGTGTCAGCTGTAAGCTTCTAGATTTCATTGGCAAAAACTTGACTTAAAACATGATACAAACTAACAAGGACATTTGACAGAGGACAAAGACTAAGTCTAAAAAATAATAATAAATAAAGACAAAATGTTGCACTTCTAGATTCATGAGAAATGAGCTTGAGCCTCTGTCTTAGCTATTTTTACAAGGCACTGCTCCTTCAGAGCGGCTCCTTGATTTGCACACAAGCCAAGTTGGACAACTTCCACTTGAATGCAAAAATTGGGCCCAAGGGAGGCTTGAGTCAGAGTCCTCCATATTAATCTCTGGTCAGAGAGCACGAGGTGTCAATAAATTAGCACAAGTGCTCTTGCATTTTACCAGATGGTTATGAAAGGGCTGCCGTTACACTGCTCATAAGCTTCAGGTTCACTTAAAGCCCCTGATAGATGAGAAGATAAGAAATAGGTCAATCACGAGTGCTGAAAAGACGAGGGGAGAAGGTAGATCGTGTGGCTGCAATCTAATGCAATGTAATGGATGTGGGTTTCTAAGAGGGCCAAACAGATTGTGCAGACAATGAATTAGCATTCATTATGTTCATGACGCCATCCTGATCAACCAAGAAGCAATCCTGGTTCCTTGACCCATATACGGGTCACATCGGAGATCTTATCGGAGAACTTAAAACATTCTCCAGATATTTGTGTATTTTCTGATTCTATATATTCAGTTAAAGTGGGTATGTGAATGCAAATTACTTGTATAATGCTTTGATAAATAAATGGGAGATGTCAGGAAAATCCTTCTTAGGGACTCAGATATATTTGTTTGTTTTTGGGATAAATAGATGCCAGCATGGTACATCTGTTTCTGTGTATGAAATAAGGAGGGCAACAGAACAAAATCAAATCCATAAATCTCACCAGAAGCTAGCTCAATGTTGCATGTAATTTAATGTTGAGCTCTGGGTGCAGCATATTTGCTTAAATAATGTAATCTAAGCTTATATCATTCACTTACTTTACATTTCTTTGGAATTGTTGCACATAGAAACCATACAGACAAGTCTAAGTATTTAAACAAGCTTTTTGAGCAGTGATTTCCTGTAGGCATGGGGACCCCACACCCCCCAAGCCACCCGAGAGTGTCATCATTCAGATTGAGAGTGCTGTTGTGATGGAGAGAAAGCATTTCAGTCATTGTCAAAATAAGCACAACAAGCCATTAGATAAGCATCGATGCCCATTCTCACTCAGAGGCTGCAATAAAAACTAATTACCAGTTCGCCAGCTTCCTCATAACTGCTGGGCAGAAATATGCTGACTACTTTTTCTGGTGTGTGAGTGTGCTATTGTTCCATTCAGTGAAAGATAATTTTATGATCATCCTCTGCAAATTGGGTAACAATTTAGGAAGGAACAGCAACAGGATAGAGTAACTTTCAAGCATTTCAAACTTCATTGGTCTGATTAAATCACAGAGAGAAAAGGAAGGAGGGAGGGAGAGAGAGAGTGAGAGAGCGAGAGAGAGAGAGAGAGCGCGAAAGTGAGCGAAAGAGAGAGATTTGTGTGTCACAATTACATTGTGCTTGTGTGGTGTGTCCAGACAAAGCCATGTTGTCTCATTTGGGGCAGACCTGACATGCACTTAATTGGACCTGGGTGGCAGCTTGCCAGACCCAGTCACTCCCATGAAAGGACTTGTGTGACAGGGATGCAAGACTTAGATCCTGTTATCAGACGGAGGGGCTAGATGGAACTTTTGACACACACACACACACACACACACACACACACACACTCACTTTGAGCTGCACAGTCGGTGGGCACAAACAAATGGCACAAAGAAACTACCAGGTGTGAACTACCTCATCAGAATCTGATGAGGATTCTCTGGAGGTTCTTCTAACGTCTGCTTTGAACACTACAACTCACTTTGGAATACATGCTAGATCTACATACACAAAATAAATGGTAATAGGTGCAGGCTGAATTTGTTGGTATCCTGGCAGATCATTGGAAGAAAGTTTCATTTCTTCAATAAAAATGATGAAATTCAAAGCAATTTTCACGTCATGTATAGCTAGTTGCATGCCTTTGATATGTAATAGAGTGTACCGAGACATTAAACCCTCTTTGAATAGAAATAATTTAGCAAAACGTAATGCCCAGTCTCAATCTCAGGTCATGGGCCATCCAACAGGAAAATGACCCAAAACACACAGCTAAAAGCACCCAAAATGGTTAAAGGAGAATGGTGGCCATTTTTCACATATTTCTGTTTCTCAAGGTCACCGGGTAGCCAATGGCCAATGGACATGGACATGGTGAGCTACATGATAAGACTTGCAAAATGCCTATAGGCCTATTTGTTTGGAACATGCTGATGTTTGGCATTGCATTTGCGACGTCTTCAACTCCTTGACAGGGGTGCTTTGTTTCCATGTAGCATTTTAGGTTTTGATGGTTTCATGCCCTCATGTGCCAGCCATTCACTGCACCACACACTGGGATTTCTGTCCCATTTTGTTCTCAATTTAAGTGAATCCATCATGATGTCTAACATGACCAATCACATAAACATTGTCAATGTCCATAGCAATGACTGATGAATAAAGAATATCAAAATAAAGGTCCAATATTAGATTTGATACGGTAACTTTTGGTTCCCGACCCACTAGTTAAGAAACACTGTTAATGCATTTAAAACATTAACACAAGATTTTGACTCATAGAATATTACACTGCCTGCGGCACCAAGTAGATCAAGCAATAGCTCTTTCTATCTCATCTCAAATTCTGCCATCACCTCTAATACAGCCTATCAATCAATCTTCCACACTTTGGGAATTTTTAATATGTTTAAAACATCACCACAAGACAAGACGCTTGATCCTTGCAACGCACTCCCTGTGGCTCTGGGCAGATCAACCGACAGGCCTGTGCGCGTCTCATCTGGGATTCTGGGTTGGACCCACTACCCTAATGCGGAGTCTGACGTGGCTGGCCTGGAGGTCGATACCGGAGTCTGAGTCATTCGTCTGACTCCACATCCGGCCTGCACCCCTTAATGCTCCAATAGATGAGCTAGCACTTCGGACATGTTGGGCCAGTGAGCAAACATCCATATAAATCACATTAGTTTAGATTTCAGATCTGACTTCTGCCTTTGTGCAACCCAGCCATGTAGAGGTCTCTAGACAAAAAACAAAAACCTCAAATGTGTGTGTGTGTGTGTGTGTGTGTGTGTGTTTGCGTGTGAATACTGGCAAGAAATCCAAAGTACGATGTTGGTAATCTCAGCCATAGTCAAGACTGATGCAGTCTGAATCAGTAATCAGGCTTAGTACACAATAAACGAATAGCGCTACGCATAAAATGGTCTTGATTATTGTCCTGGAGTCACTATTAAGAAACTAGGATAAAGCACCTCACATGGCTGATTTCTGACATCTACACTGCTCAAAAAAATTAAAGGAACACATCGGATCTCAATGGGAAAAAAACATCATGCTGGATATCTATACTAATATGGAATGGGTAATGTGTTAGGAACGAATGGATGCCACATAGTTTTCCGGAAATTCACAGAGGGCTGAATTCAAAGACCCCTTTAAAATCCATTTTGTCTAAACTTCATCACAGCAACTCAAAATGGTACTTAGTAGTTTGTATGGCCCCCACATGCTTGACAACGTTGGGGCATGATCCTATTGAGATGGCGGATGGTGCCCTGGGGGATCTGCTCCCAGATGTGGATACGGCCATCACTGAGCTCCTTGACAGTCTGTGGTGCAACCTGACGGTGTTGAATGGACCAAAACATAACGTCCCAGTAAGGGGAGTAAGGGGAACAGTTAATGGTATCAATTTCTTCATCCTCCAGGAACTGCCTGCACACTCTCGCCACAGGTGGCGGGCCATTGTTGTGCACCAGGAGGAACCCAGGGCCCACTGCATCAGCACAGGGTCAGACAATGGGTCTAAACATTTCATCCTGATACCTGAGAGCAGTGAGGGTGCCGTTGTCTTGCCCGTAGAGGTCTGTGCATCTCTCCAAGAATATACCTCCCCAGACCATCACTGACCTACCACCAAACTGGTCATGCTGAATGATGTTGCAGGCAGCATAACAACATCTCCAGACTCTTTCACGTCTGTCACATGTGCTCACATGTGTCAACCTGCTCTCATCTGTGAGAAGCACTGGGTGTCAGTGGTGGACCTGCCAATTTTGTATTCAATGGCAAAAGCCAATTGAGCGCCACGGTGCTGGGCAGTGAGCACAGGTCCCTTTAGAGGCCATCGGGCCCTCAGGCCACCCTCATGAAGTCTGTTTCTGACAGTGTGGTCAGAGACATTCACCCAGAAGCCTGCTTTTGTAGGGCTACTGTTCCTCCTTCCACAAAGGAGCAGATATTGGTCCTGCTGCTGGGTGAAGGGCCTTCTACCACCCTGCCCAGCTCTCCTAGAGCAACTGCCTGCCTCCTGGAATCTCCTCCATGCTCCTGAGACTGCGCTGGGAGACACAGCAATCCTTCTGGTGAAGGAACGTATTGGTGTGCCATTCTGGAGGAGTTGGACTACCTGTGCAACCTTTGTAAGCTCCAGGTGACGCTACCAGTACTGACCCTAGCCAAATGCAAAACTAGTGAAAAATCAGTCAAGACAGATAAAGATGGAAAAATATCAGTTGCCACCACTTGTAAAACCATTTATGTTTTGAGGGTTGTTATATTGTTGCCACTCGAGTGCAACTGTTGTCAATTTTGTTGACACCAAATCAAGTGAAACTGATTGATAACCACCTCTTATGTAACTGGCCAGATCAATATCCCACAAGTTTGATTGACTTGATGCTACACAAAGTGTTCCCTTATTTTTATTTGAGCAGTGTATTTACAAGTCAATGTCAGAGTGACAAAAGCCTGATAGAAAGGACATCTTAGAAAAAAGAACTACACACACACAGAATTTACTGAATAGAAACTTCAGTGTCATAATCATGGAAAGTCCAGAAAACTGTTATACTGCTCAAATGCAGGGTAGGAAATGGTTTGCTGAAATATATGTGATGTTTTATGCTGCCTTAAAATGTCATTACATTGAAGAAGTCTCTCATGTAAGGTATACTGTATGTCATACTGCAGCTTAGTGTCAACTGCAGCCATACAACAAAAGACAGCACAGAGCTGTATGTTCAGTTAAATATTACAATTACAATCTTACAATAGTAAGAACATTCCCATTGGATTAGCTCATCTATAGCATCAGTACAGAAGAGTAAATATGTATGTAACAGCTTAGTCAGGTTAGGCCGATGTGCTTAAAAATGTTTACAGAGTCAATTATTCTCAGTACCATTTTTTTGATATCTTATCAGGGCCAGGGCTAACACTATTTGACATTCTGTCCACTGATTGGGGTAGAAACAGTGAATAAAAACAAAAGTGACTGATAACAGGAACAGAGATGATGCATTGGCATGCATGCTGATAAAAGTTACTGGTAGGCATATTGACCTCTGATAAGCTTTATATATATATATATATATATATATATATATATATATATATATATAAGGTTATGAGAAGCTGCACCATATAACTGTGTCACAGTACCCTTATCATCATACAACAATGCTACAGTTTAAGTTTATGTAACTTTTTGGCAACGATCTAGACTACCATGTGAATAAACTTTGTGGCTCTAGCTTACCTTGAAAAGTTGCTCTGTTAGTGTTAATTGGCCTAGATGTTGCTACATGGTGTAATTAGAGCAGGTAACACAGGCTATGCAGTTGAACTTTAGTTAGGCTACATTTCTTCCCAGTCATGCTGGTAGTGAGTGTCTTGAGAGTGCACCCAATTTAACAAGATAATCATTAGCTTGTCATTACAGTCAAACAGAAATTCAACTGTGTTCAGTCTAAAAGCTGATGAAACAGAAACTGTGTAACTTAAGCAGTATTATGGTCAAATGCAATATCACACCTTTCACAAACAACATGAACAACAACTTCTACACTGAAAGCTACATGATAAGTACATTTCTGTAATTTGTCGAGCACACATTAAAATGAAGGAAGTTGGACCGTCTAATTTATGCCAATTCTTTCAATTAAAGACTCCCTTAAAAATGGAGACATACTTTTTTCCCCCTAGTCCTGCTCCCTTAAGGTAGGGCGAAATTGAAGTGGAAAAAAAAAAATCTCATTTACTGAAATTGAAACATGTCTCTGGGGGCACTGGTTGAATCTGGCCTTGGTAAAAAAAAAAAAAAAAAAAAAAAAAAAAAAAACAGAAGCATGCGCAATGTCTCTTTCCCTGGATCATTTAAAGAAAGAGTCAGATGCAAACGCTGCTAGATTCATGAGGGGCTTTCCTGTTTGGCCCTGGCTTTAATTAAGCTTGTGTATAGCCCAAAAAGTAATTAAAAAAGGCATCTGGTGATGAAATTAAGATACATTTTTTAACTGGGAATCAGGAACCAAAAGTGTTCAAAAGACTTTTTCCAGCGAGAAGGAAAGAGAGTGAGAGAACAGGAGAGTGATTGGAAGGGAAATAGGGAGAGGAAAGAGAGAGAGAGATGAGATGAGATGAGAGGAGAAGGAAAGAGAAGAAGAGGGTCTGTGAGAGTGAAAGTAAGTAACAAGGGCTGAGAGAGAGAAAGATGGTCCAGTAAAGGCTGAGTAAAGAGCAGTGCAAATGGACACCTCCTCACAACCAAAAAACCCCCAGAAACATTACATTGCATTACATACTACATACATAACCGCAGGGCAGCAAAAAGAAAAGGCAAAGAATATGTTATCAGAGCTCTCTTTTCAGGGAGACAACAAATATCATTTATCTTGCAGCAAGTGCTCTTAGACATCAAGATATCACATTAATTTAAGCGGCACCCGCCGGGCTAAGAGCATTTCAACACAGGCAGACATGACTGCGCATTTAGAGGCCGTTTACACGAAACCGCCGGGTGAATTTTCTCTTACCGCTTTCACAGCTTTAACGTCTCCGGCAAGAAAAAACCTCGTGTGCACACACAGAGGTGTAACCGGCTAAATGTGCTGTAGTGCATATGCCAGACCAGTCGATGGCGCCGCTGTGCTGAAGCTTCACGATAATTTCGCATGAATCGCGTAGAAAAAAAACATTTTTGAAACAGTTTGTTAAGCCAGAGAATGTCTAATAAGGGCTCTGGTTAAGCAGTCGCATGAAATAAGGAGACTACAGACAATTCGGTTTTCAATTCAACTGTTAAACTAATAAAGTTCATTTTCAAGGTATGTGACAGCTATGTGAAATTTCAAATGCTTAGCCTACGCATTGCATTAGGTCTGAGCACCACTGGAGAAAACACTAACATGCAGTAAGCTAGGTTAAGCGAACGTGTGCTTCTAAATTAACCACTAAAGGCTGATAGGCTACATTGTGCACATAAATCATGACAGGGGAAAGAAAAACATTTTAATATGATAAATAAATGGTTTGGTTTGTTTTGACAAGCAGCATGTCAGGTCGAGTGCTGTGGCTAAGTTGAGAGGTGGGGCTATGTCGTCATAAAGTTGCCGGCTTCGCACCTACAGGCGTCTACACGGCACGGTCTAGCCGGCGGTTTCAAAAAGTTCCCACTTCGGAAGCCGGTTTCAAAAGCTATCGGTTTCAGTCTCCTAAACTGCCGGCGTTGTGTACAGGCAAGGCGTAACCGTTAACAAAACCTCACCGGTGTCACAAAAACCGGCGTTGTGTGCACGGCCTCTTAGAAGAGGGAGGTAAAAAAGTACAAGCTGACACATATGCCTGGACAAAGGACACATCTCTGTGAAATCAGCTGGAAATTAAGCCCAGAGTCCAGCTCTATACATGAATATGGATTGCATCCCCCACCCCACCCTTCACATATTCACAGTGTTGCTAATAGGTCAGTCTGATTGGGCAATTCTCTAGCGAACGGACAGAATTTCAACCGTGTCCAGAGCGAGATCAAATGGCGAACCTGGGCGGTATGACTTTGGGAACTAGTGTTAATTTTGTCACCTATTTTTAATTTAGTCTTAGTCTTGTCTTGTGACGAAATTTCCTTTTTAGTCTTTGTCATATTTAGTCATTCAAATATAATTTTTGTTAGTCAAGTTTTAGTCAACTAAAAGTCTCATCATTTTAGTCTAGTTTTAGTCAAAAGAAAACTAAAGCTATCTTAGTCTTCATCAGTTTTAGTCAAAACATTTTAGTCTTTTTTTATAACAAATTATTTCTGATTACCATTTCAGTCAAATAGTGTTTCACACATCTCAATTTTCTAACAATATTATGTGTCCACAGGGCTACTCGACTGTTATAATTACTCATTCTGATTTTTTTGTCAGTCAGTACATGCACAGGTAAGTCGAGCTACAGTTATAGCTCGGCTGGGATTTGGCCATAGACAGTAAAAGATTTGACTGGACCACTGTCATGATCTTTATAGACCAGTGTTCACAAAGTGTGGTCCGGGGACCACTGGTGGTCCATAAGCTATCCCAAGTGGTCCACGAAAGCAGACGTGGTAAAATATAATATAGATGAGTTGTTTGCAATATTGAACCAACTTGTATGTAAATTCAAACTGTTCTACAACACTGTCTATGTCAGATATGCCAGTTTAAATCATATGAATCCTCTGACACAATTAAACTAAGTGCAAAGACAATAAGCAAGGTGGTTCAGTGAGTATTGTGTAGGCTAATATACTGCTAGGTCTATTTTTTTTTTTTAGCTAGGTGGTCAGTGCGTTTCTTTTTTATTGATTAGTTAAGTGGTCCTTCATCTGAAAAAGTTTGAGAAACACTGTCTTGGACACAAGTATGAATGTTTTACTCCGCCACGCTTAGATGCATTATATGCTTCAAACGCAACACAAACTCTCAATCTTAGCTAACTTGCTAGCTTAACTTTCCATATTAGCTTACTTCCTAGCAAACTTTGCATCATCAGTGTAACTAGTTAAATAGTTGACATTACTTGCTGAAAATTTTCGTATGGACATTCTGGGGGATGTTAATTTGTATATGTATGAGAGAAGCTTCAACTTCTGGGTATGTAGCATTGTGGCATAAAGCCTAACTCTGGCAGAAATCTCAAGTCAAGTCAGATTTATTTTTAAAGCGCATTTAACATGCACATAGTGCAAACCCAAAGCGCCCACAAACAAGACACATAACAACAAGACAAACGATGCCGGATGGAGCGTGAGTCGCCAGCCGCATCCACGACATCAAGACATGACAAATACATTTAAAAAATAACAAATACAAAAAAAAATGCCGGACGGAGCAGCCGTGAGTCGCCAGCATACCCGTGACACCAATACATACAATACAGACAACAAAACAAATAAACAAATAAAAAAAAGAAAATATATTTAAAAAGGGGAAGAGTGATGTTAAAATTAGTCCAATTTCCAAACCAGCTGAAAATGTCCAAGGGCAATGATTATCCGTGAAAAACTGGCGCGACAGAGCTGTGTCTTCACAACCGATGCAATACCAACAAAGTTCTTTAGCAACTGACCAACCCGTGAAATTCACTGGCAGTCTGGAGATAACGTTAACGCTAGAAGCTAGGCCTTGTAGACCGCAGTCTGAGATGACTGGAAGCACAGTCCAAAGTACTGGCGATTATCGCGGTAGATCCGCACCGGGTGGACTTAACAGCCACCGCTTGTTGCCCGCGGAGATTGCAGCTCTTCACCGCTAACGCTAGTCTGCAGTTGGCAAGGCAGCTCGCAGGTCAGCAACAGCTCGGCGGCCACGGCAGATCTTTCGCCGAGTAGCTAGCCTAGGTCCAGCTGTCCCGAGATCCCTCGACCAGACAGTGAAGTGCACTGTTCACGGATGGATGGAAGGAAGGATGTCAGAGTCTGCAGTTGGCATGGCAGCTCGCAGGTCAGCAACAGCTCGGCGCCACGGCAGATCTTTCGCGAGAGTAGCCTAGTTTCAGCTGTCCCGAGATCCACTCGACCAGACAGTGAAGTGCTGCAACCGCCACGGATAGATAGAAGGATGTCCGATGCCAAGTTAGGGCAAAGCTAGCCATAGCAAGCTCCCAATGGACAAATGTCAACGACATCAGCTGACTTAAAAAAGTAAGCAGTAAAAAGGACTAAGAATAACATTTAAAACTATCAAAAATAGCGTGAAATAAATAGGGAAAACATTTAACTAGACAAACCAATATAAAAAATAAACATGACATTACATAAAATTACTTAACATTACATAAAACAAACAAAAACATGATGCCAGACGGAGCGGGCGCGGTCTCGCCAGCCGCCCCCGTGAACTCCAGCAACCTAATCTCCGTGTTCTTGTTCCATGTAGTTTCCTGCTGCAGCCACAGGGTTGCAGCAACAGCACGTAGACTAGCCTACAGGAAAGCTGCTGCGCATGAACCATGAACTCATTCGGAATACTTTGAAAAGGTAACAGCTATTCTGTCTTCTCATTTTGTAGACTAAAATGGAAGAGAAATTTTATCTTAGTTTTATTTCAAGCAAAACATTTTAGTCTCGGCTTTTTTTCACAACAATAATGCATCTTAAGATAGTCTTAGTCAGTGTTTCAGAACATTAGTGCAGTCTCGTCATCATCTCGTCTTAGTCATGGAAAAAAAGGTTGTTGACGAACATTTTTCCTCTCGTCTCGTCTGACGAAATTAACACTATTGGGAACAGAGCGCGTGAGCCTAAGGTGAGGGCAAGGCTGGAAGAGACGGTAGTGTTAATTTTGTCACCTATTTTTAATTTAGTCTAAGCTTCGGTAGTTGAAATCTCCAGTGTTCTTGTTCCATGTAGTTTCGTGTTGCAGCCACAGGGTTGCAGCAACAGCACGTAGACTAGCCTACAGGAAAGCTGTTGTGTATTCCTCATTCGGAATATTTTGAAAACGTAACAGCTAGATATTCTGTCTAGGGATCGACCGATATGGATTTTTTTCCATCAGCCTTAGCCGATGACCGATACAGGCTGCCGATTTTCTTGAGCCGATATTTGAAGGCCGATACTGCTTTTATTTTGCTCCCTCAATTTACATCATACAAATGACACATAATTACACAAATGATGATAACAAATGTTATAAGTCTCAATTTAAAAAAGGAACATTTATTGAACTTATGGATGGGTGCACTGGATATGGTTACTGTAACTGTGCAAAATGCTTTCATCAACATCTTACAACACAGCCTTGATGATGCATTGCTTGCTGACATATTATAAGACATAATTCAAGTCATCACAAAATGTCCTTTGTCAACACATTTAAATAATTTAAGAAAACAATAAGCCTGAAAAGTAGCTATTGAAATAAAGTGTTTGATTTGTCATTTTAGACTGCATGGTTTCAATTTTTCTATGTCTATATTTTTCTAAAAAAAGCTGCCAGATTTGTCAACCACAGAACATAAATCAGCAGAGGAAAATAACGTGGAAATAACGTGGTGTCAGATGTTTCTGTTCTAAACGGCATCAACGTCAAAAGGTATAAAAACGTATCTCTCAAAGTTTTAAAATCTCTCCTTCAGGTAGCGCAGCACTCTCATATCGTTGTGATGCGTGTGTCCCACTGAGTGAAACCAGAGACTTTCTAATGAGGAGACACAGCACTCAAAAAATACTCCATAGAAATGCATGGGGCTAGTTTGTCACGCCAATATGGCCGTTGTCTACACATATCCCACCCCTTCCTCGGCAAAACGTCAACATGTGAATACATTGAGCCAATCATATGGTGTGTTGTGAAGACATGGTGCCAATCATGTGTTGTGATCTCGCCGCTGGAGCAAGATTGGTGTCGTGAAGCCTTAGCGCGACGCCAAGCAGTTCGACCCAAAGACTGTGCCCGATAAGTGCCCATAAAACGTTGGTATATGGCCGCCGAGTGGAGGGACTTGCCTAAAAGGACTTTGGTGAAACAGACCAGACGCACACACAAACTTCTGTTTGGTAGCTGACGAACCACCATTGAACTGGATTGATAATGATAACGTTAGCAAACGGCTCTAAACAAGTAAGGCATACACGGTATGTCTGGTACATGATAAACGTTAACACGAATTAATATTCAACTACACGTCTCTCATTATTAAAGCTCTGATATCACTGCGATGGCAACTCTGCCCTTTCGAAGGGAGAGGGGAGGGAGACGCACACACCACACGCGTCCAAAACTCAGCCAGGTGGTCGCTGAATAAAACTCCCACAAATATCTCCGAACGTCGGCATTACTTAATCATATGATTGACCAGTGTTCCTAACAGCTACCGCTAACACATGCATACGGATAGCCTACAACTTAGCTATTTGCAGCTCCCTAAATACAATGGCAAGCATGTTTTATAGAACAGGCATTCAGGGAGAGAGACACACACACACACACACACACCACACGCTCCAACACTCAGCCAGGTGGTCGCTGAATAAAACTCCCAAAAATTCCACGGAACAACGTTGGCATTAGGCTACTTAATCATATGACCAGTGTTTGTAACAGCTACCGCATGAATATGGATAGCTTACAACTTAGCTATTTGCAGCTCCCTAAATACAATGGCAAGCAGTTTTAGGCTATAAACGATCATTAAGCATTAAAAAAAGTAGCCTACCTATCTATCATTCGTGTTTTCCATTTGGACAGACAAACATGCTTCCACCTTCAAAGTGTATGGCAATATTTCAGCTAAGTCAAACAGTTAAAAGATGCTTTGAAAGTTTAAAGTTTACTGTTGTCTTGAAGAGCAGGATTTCAGCACTCTGCTCATGGGGGAGGGGCAGTCTGCACGTGAATTGCAGCGTCTCCAGCAACACAGAGCTGCCTGTTTATGCCTGTATGTAAATAATGCGGGGAAAAAAACTATCGGCGAATGCAGCGCTTATCGGCCGATGCCGATACACGTAAAAACGCAAATATCGGTCGATCCCTAATTCCGTCTTCTCATTTTGTAGACGAAAATGAAGAGAGATTTTATCTTAGTTTTTATTTCATGCAAAACATTTTAGTCTCGTCTTTTTTCATCAACAATAATGCATCTTAAGATAGTCTTAGTCAGTGTTTCAGGACATTACTGCCGTCTCGTCATCGTCTCGTCTTAGTCATGAAAAAAAAGGTTGTTGACGAACATATTTCCTCTTGTCTCGTCTGACTAAATTAACACTACCCTGCGGGGACGTGATTTTTATGCCGTGGCAGACGGACACAGTCCAGGGAGCAGAGCCAAGGGTGACCAAAGGTGGCCTGTGAAATGCGAGGGCTGAATCAAAGTAGCGCTCCAGGGCATGGCATTCTCCTGGAGATATCTCCGAGTTTTCCAGACACGTGTTTCTGATTGTTTTTTACACAGACAATACTGGGGGTCTTTATGAGGAGAAGAGCCATTCCTGGAAACTAGAGCAGCCTGGTCGGGATGTTAGCTTTACAGGTCAGGGCCACCACCTCAGATGAGGTCATCAATACGTCAGCTTGACAAAGCCGCCCACACTTGTACCTAGTCAGAAGGTCAGCTTCTAAGAGGAAGCATAGGAGGAGCAGCAGGAAGGGGAGAAAGAGAGGAGGAGGAGGAGGAAGAGAAAGGTGATGAGAAAGAGCATGAGTATAAAGAACAGGAGGGGAATGAGATGATGGAGGAGGAGGGGGAAGGAGAGGAGCAAAAGAAAGAGGACATAGAAGAAAAGGAGGAGGAAGAGCAGAATTTGTACTGCCTCTTCGCTTGGCCCCCCCACATCGCCACATGTGATATGGGGCAGGCCGGTGAATGTGATTGAGGTGATTTAGGTTAGGTCATCCTTTTGTCTGTGCTCAGTACGCAGGAGCCTTCATGATGCAGTGAGGAAAAAACATAAAAACAGAGACCCTGAATCAAGAGCATCCTCCTAAACTTATATTCCACATGCTCCACATATTCCACATGCACATTCCACTCACTGTTCATATGCACTTAATGAATGTCATCCTTTGTAAAGGGTGGGGGTATATGTTCTGATGATTTCTAGATATTGTATCCTTTGGCAAAACTTTTTTAACGAATTGTCATGCCAATAAAACAATTTGAATTGAATTGAGAGAGGAGACAGAGACGGACATAGAGAAAAAGAAGAAGAAAATTAAATACTAAAATGCAGAGAGAGAGAGAGACGAAACGAAAGAGATAAAAAGGTAGCAGATAGTTTGATCATGCTGTGCCCCCCTCAAATGTTTGGAACATGGAACAGCTGGCATTTGGAGGCATACAGCGCTGCCAAACTACCTCAACTCCCGTCTGAACTAGTCGACAGGGGTCCTCATTAGCTGAACACAGAGCTGGCCCTGGACCCCTCCCGAAGCTCCGTCAAGCCAGGGAGAGGAACCCAGCATACAGACAGCCTCCGGGCCACTTTTAATCACCTCCCGTGACTGTGGCAGGGACGGAGGGTGGGGGTGGAGGTGGTGGTAGGACAATATTAATGACAGTCAAAACAAAAGAGGAGTTCGCGAACACAGTCTTCTGAGTTCATGGTTTCTCGGACACAGACCAGTGTGGCAAAATGATCAAAGCAACTTGTGGTACACAAACACACTTATTCCAATTGAAAGACAAGCCACAGCCTTTTCCTCCCGAAGACGATCGATACAAATTTCTGCTTCTGCTTCAGCCAATTTATCCATGCGACTCCTGGTTAAAAGGCTCCAACTGTGGCATCTCTGCTAAACACTACGAGTGCAGTCATTTGTTCTAAGCTAGCTGGCGTTTGCATTTTAGCTCCGCACCTCTTGACCTCTAAAGCAACTACCTCAGCAGCACTCAGCTGATTCACAACCTACCTCAGTGTTTCCCATACATTGACTTATTTGTGGCGGCCCACCACAATATCAACATTGACCACCACACAATGATTTTCCATGTTGTACTATTCTCTCAACGAACCTACATGCATGTTTAAAGACACAGATACATGTAGATAGATATATACAATATGGACAGCTAGTATTAGGACGCCTGGCCATTATACCAACAGGAACTTTTATGACATTCAATTCTAAATCTATAGGCATAGATTTCCACTCATCTGGGAAGGCTTTCCTCAAGATTCTGGAGAGTGTCTGGGATGTTTTGCCCATTTATCCACAAGAGCATTTGTGAGGTCAGGCACTAACGTTCTGCATCTGAATCGGCATCTGCTTCAAACAGAAATTCTGATTGATCTACTTAAGAAGTGGTATGATTGTGACTGGAGAAGATATTGTTTATTTAACGTTTCAACAACCAGTAACAACAACAAGATATCATTGCAAACTGTTATGATATCTGTTTAGCCTATGTAGCCAAATGCTAACAGATGCCTTGTTCAATATGAAAGCTTTACATTATCTGGTATCTGTTATGTGTTACGATATCTGTGTGAACTGTGGGGGCGGTGGTAGCGTAGTGGTTAAGGAGCTGGGCTAGCAAGCAGTAGCCTGAAAAGTTGTGGGTTCAATTTCCTGCTTCCACCGTTGTGCCTTTGAGCAAGGCACTTAAAGGTGCTCTAAGTGATGTTGGGTAATGTCACTTCTGTTGACGTTCAAACAAAACCGAGAGCTAGCTCGCTACTCCCTCCCCCTCCTTCTCGTGCAATTGAAACTCTGCTAAACGTGCATCTCGTCAGTGATTGGCTGGAACAGTTTGTTATGTTTCTTTGGTCCAGGCTGGACCAGGCTGTTTTTGTTGCCGTTTTTGGATCCTGGGCTGTTCCTGGCATTTTTACAGTGTATTCAGGGCACAGGCAGCTAGCGGATGGTATGTGATCTGATGTTGCTATATCTGATGTTTGCTTTAACCTCAAGTTGCTCCGGGGACATGTTTAATATTATTGACATATGTAAGTCAACTTTGGATAGAAGCATCTGCTAACATATTGAGAGAGAGAAATGTATGCATACACATACATGCACACATGCAACCAAGCATACCCAGACACTCTATGCAAACAAACCCACACTCAATCAAACCCTGCCTGCCTGCCTGCGTGCGTGCGTGCATGTGTGCGCGTGCATTCACGCACGTGTTCAGGCCTGTGTGTGCTCGTGTTTTCAGCCAGAGGCACATCGATTTTTGTCATTTAGCTAATCTTCCCTCCAGGTGGCGGTCAATTTAAAGGCCAGATGCACTGAAACCAAAAACAAAAACAAAAACACTTTGAAGTGCATTTGTTTATCGTCCTCGCGCAAAAGGTCTCATTCAAACGCTCACTCGTATCGGCAGCTGTGTTATCTCCACGGCCGAGTCCATGGGCTGTTTGAGATGTCTCAAATCTCATCCCCGACGCTGCTTACAACTGGCAGCCACAGTGAGTCATTACACGGTCAACAGCAACCGCACACACCACACAACAAGGAATCGGTACTCTCAGGGTGTACAACGGGTGCCTCAGTGCACTGTGGAGCGTGGAGGTCATGGCTTTGCCGCAGGGACAGATTTCATGAGATGTCACATCATGTGAGTGAGAGAGTGAGTCGCCAAGTGACTGACTGAATGACTAACCCGGTGAGTGGATGGAATCCAAATAATTGGTCATTATGCGTGATATCACCCTTCCAAGGAAGACATTTTGAACATTTTCCTTATTCTTGATATGTGGTTTCTCTGGAAGACAATTTACAAACTCCTCCTTCCATAGGTTTTCCAGCCAACAACTGTGGTAAATTCCCACTGAAAAGGCCTATGTACCACTCTGCAGTAGAAACTCACTGATTGGTTTGTCAAAATGTCAATCACCTGTAAAGGGGAAGAACCTTGACTTCTGATTGGACATGTGACGTATGGAAACTAGGAGGCCCTGAGATATTGTGTAGTGTATAAGACAGTGTTTCTCAAACTATTTTTTCTGGGGACCCACTTTTTAAAAATGACAGACTATCGCGACCCAACTCGTGACTGTGGTAGTTAACAAACTAGATCCTTATAGAAAGCTGTTAGCTTTCCTAAGCTATAAGGTATAAGGAACCAATGAGCTAGACAACAAATTCCCATTATGTTATTGTGTAGCTTAGTACCCTGGGAGTGAGACAGCTATAAGTTAGTGTCTTCAGAGTGAGACAGCTGTCTGCGTGACTTTCTGAGTCACTCCTTAGAGCAGTGGTTCTCAAACGTTTTCTTTCATTCCCCACTTTGATCAAGGGGGCATTCTCAAGCCCCACCTGTCCCTCATCGCTCTAAGAAAGTGGTAGGTCAAGCTTAAAATTGTCAAATTTATTGAAATAATGACAAGTTCTAAATATATCCTCTTTAACAAAGTTAAAATCAGCTGGTGCTGCAGATATAATAATGGATGATGGTGGATTTCCGCAGGTCTAAGCCCGCTCTGCTACCAGTCTCCATTGATGGGGTCAATGTGGAGGTGGTAAGCACCAGGTGGGTCTCCACCTGGACAATAAACTGGACTGGTCAGCCAACACTGATGCACTCTACAAGAAAGGACAGAGCAGGCTGTACTTCCTGAGGAGGCTGCGGTCCTTCAATGTGTGCAGCAAGCTCCTTAGGATGTTCTACCAGTCTGTTGTGGCTAGCGCCCTCTTCTATGCAGTGGTATGCTGGGGAGGAAGCACAAAGAAGAAGGATGCTGGGCGACTTGACAGGCTGGTAAGGAAGGCTGGCTCTGTAGTGGGAGCTGAACTGGAGTGCATCACTTCAATATCTGACAAAAGGACCCTAAACAAACTGATCAACATCTTGGACAATGAATGTCATCCACTCTCACTATCAAAAAGCAAAAGAGCTTGATCAGCTGGAGACTTCGCTCACTGCCATGCACAACTGAAAGGCTGAGGAAGTCATTTGTTCCTAGGGCCATTGAACTGTTCAATGCCTCACTAAAGGGAAGAGGAGAGATGAGTACTGACTGCCCACTACTGCTTTACTACTGTTTTACTAATGTACACAGCCTAATGTTTTTCACTACTGTTTTACTGCTACACTGTTTTTCATGCTATATTAGCACACATGATCAATGGCTGCGGTCAGGCTTCTGCTACAATACTGAATGAATGATTTTTTTATTAATTTTTTTATTATTTATTTAATTTTTCTTTTTCGCATGCCCAAATTTCCGTTAATGATTCCCGGGACACTGAAAGACCGGGGTACACAAAACTTGGTGGGCATATACCCCCACATGGATAGCATGGAACCGTCATTTTTCGTTTTGATCTGTAGCCCCCGCTGGACTGGACCCCGAAAGGAGGGTAGGGCAGACACAGTTCTCTGTGAATATCTTGAGAACTGTAGGGCCTAGGATGACCATTTTTTCCGTGATGTTTGCCTCCAGGGGTCATCTTAACCCATTTCATGTGCACACATGTGCACAAACAGACACACACACACACACACACACACACACATACATTCACAGTAATCATGCATTATGACACATACTCACACAGTAGACATATGTACGCTTGCATGCACAGGCACATACGCAGGCACACACACACACACACCCACACACATAACATAAACATAACACAAACAATCAAGAATTTCTCAGAATTATGAACAGGCAAGATGGAGGTGGGGTTGTATAAAATGAATTACATGTGAAATCTATGAACTAATCATGTTTTGGTACTTGTTGTCTAGCAGATACCAGTGAGAATTGAGTGTGGATAATGCAATTTAGTGAGACAGTTAAAATCCTATAGGCCTTTCAGCGTGATTTCTTTTTGTGGAAAAAATGTGCTGGACTGGGCGGCGGTCATATTTTGTACCGCTCTGCGGTACATCTAGTTTATGCTGGTCTCTAGACCTTACTCTTGCACTGTTGCACTGTTGGACTAATGTTGGACTACTTTTTGCACCTTCACCATGACACTCACTCTCTTGAGCACCTTGCCATGCACACATAACTAAAGGACTATGGTTGGACTACTACCTTGCCATGCACACATAACTAAAGGACTATGGTTGGACTATGGTTGCACCTTCACCATGACACTCACTCCCTTTAGCACATTACCAGTCCCGGCCCTGTCACTACAAGCGTCTTATGCTTGATCACCCTCAAGCACATTGGACCTTCTTAATTTAATTTATATAGTGTATTTAGTATTTAGTTTTGTTAGTTTTCTTATCTTGTACTGTCTTTATTGTACAGTGGAGTTTAGTTATATGTTTATACTTATGTTTACCATTTCTGCTGTAAGTGCATGTTGTGTGTGATGCTACTGAGACCCTTGAATTTCCCCATGGGGATCAATAAAGTATCTATCTATCTATCTATCTATCTATCTATCTATCTATCTATCTATCTATCTAATAAATAAATACATAATAACACACATATTTCTGTTTTCCAGCAACATATTAGGAATCATAGGCCATTTTACAGCATTGTACAATATATTCAATGAAATACCAACAGGCTGCATTAAATGGATCCATAATCCAGTCATACTGAGCACTGCTGGTTGCGAAATATTTTTTAAATAAACTTTGCAGGGATGTGATGTAGGCCTACTGTTTAACACATGGGATCACAAGAGTGGCTCCCGAATCAGACGTTTCAGCAATTTCGCTCAGAAATCTCAAAGGCATAATACTGTCGCGATCGAGGCGCCTGCCCCATACCTCAAGTTTTGTTGGTGAATGCAGTAATCTTATTTGCTAGGTGAGGTAGGTGCTTGTCTTTGCCTTGTAACTGGACATTTAACTCAAATGTATCGCTAAGATATATCGCTAAGGGACTGTACGATATTTAGCGGAGGGGAGGGCCGGTCGCCAGACGATCGGGTTAAAAATGTTCTGCCTGGCCCTCCCCCCTGGTCAAATTTTTTTTTTCCAGGGGCCTCCCCCCGGCTCAAAAAAATTCTCCTAGGCCCTCCCCCCTACGTGAATAAAATAAAACGGGTCGAAAAATGACGTTTACAAGGTTAAAACGGCCAGGCAGCAAATGTCATAAGCACACACACACACACACGGGTAGACTACACAACAGTGTTGCGCGGGTTTGGTCACAAGCGGCCCGCGGTCGCCTGATATTTTAATCAACCAGACTGCAACTCGGACCGCAAATATTAATTAGGACAAAATTATACCCGACCCGCGATCCGACCCGCTTATTTACAAAATGTGTGCTTTTGGTTATAGCCTGCATGCAGTGTAACAGTAGTCCATTTCTGTAAAACAAACTAATTTATTTGCGAAACTTTATGCAGTAGAACTACACGTAGTAGGCATGCAGGACATAATGTTTGCGCAGGGGAGAAAATGAGAATAAGAGCGCAAGCACACACGAAAACAGAAATGGTGAGGCAAGGTAGGCAAGAGAGATACATTGCTTGTCAAAACGTTAGCGTAAGAACTGGTTTAAAATGCTGAATGAAGCACAAAGCTTTACTAAAGCACATCCACTGTTTAAAGTCACAAACACAACGAACTAAGGTAACTTTTATGCATGCGCGAACCTATACATACCGGTACACAGCAAATTTGAAATCGGGATTTCAACACTGATAGATTTAAATTTAACAATATATGGGTGTATATATGGGGACCACAACCACACCACACACCATAACCCTTACAAGCCCGACCGTTCTAATTTCGTTAAAATTTTAACAATGACCAATCATCTAATATCTCAGCTGTCCAATGACTGATTTTATTTCTGAAATCTTCCCCGTAATGCTGACAACATAAGCTTCAATTTGATATGATTGGTTAAAGGGTTTTATGTGAAATGTTTTGGATACTTGAAGATGAGTCGTGAAAAAACTTTTCAGTCGTACATTTTAACATGGACCGCCAGATGCCACCTGCGCCGTTGGAGTTTACCTCGACTGGAAACCACACAGCTGGATAAACTGAGGTAATATATATTTTACATCGTTTCTAGTTATGGCTAATCTTAATTTGTAGTCATAAAATCATGTTATTTGACAGTAATATGCTTTCTCATCAGCGTCAACATTTTACAATTTCATTTAAAAACCTGTTAGTATATAACCTGTAAGTAAGTTTGTTTTCTAGTACCAATTTGCTTGTTAGGTAAGCATTATATTGGCAAGTCAGTATAGCATACCAAAGCTGAATAAATCAATGGGCAGCGTTTCTAAGTTAGCGTTCTCTTACATGAAATAAGTTGAGCGATATTTTTACTCCTCTCAATATGTAGTTGTAGAAAACAAGATGTGAAATCACGGATTCTGTCAGAAATGTAGTGCTAATTAACGTATTGCCTCTCATCGGGTTGTTACCTCGCTAGGCAGTTTGTAGTGAACTGTTTTACCTTGCTTCTAAATGACAAATATCAGACTTGCTTGTCTCAACATTTTCTAAGATGGCATGACTTGATATTCTACTCTTCTCAATATGTAGTTTTATAGAAAACATGATGTGAAATCACATATTATGTCAGAAATGTCATTATTGCATTTAAGCAGTTAGTTACTAGGTGAAATGTAATCTGTCTTTATCTTAATGCCAGCCAGGCAATCAGATTTAGGGTAGCTAAACCCATGTGTAATAAAATGACTTTTCATACTTCTAAATATTTTTGAGTTGTTGCTTCAATAGTTTAGGCTACCTCTTCTTGTGTATGTATGTGCACACACGCACACATCTGTAGTTTTGTGATTTTATTTTTTAAATTAATAAATGTATTACATTTGTATGATTTTACTGTTGTTTCAGATGGAGGATGACAAGACCTACACAGACCTCCTTGCAGGCCTGAAGAGGTAGCTGACTGCTGATGAGCTTTGCGCCACAATGTTGAAGACCATGTGAGGATGGAGGAAGAAGGTATAGATTTAGGTGGCATGAGGGGTGGTGTAGACTGCCACTAAAAACACTGTGAAATAGACTTATGTTGATTTTTATGTTGTTGTCCCAGGCATATGTGGTTTTACCAACCGAACGGGTGGGAGGTTGTGCTTAGTAGGCCGTCAGATGCAAAACACACAGTGCAGGGGCATGGGATCTAAGAGACCCCAGAAGAGTTTCACAGTTTTCTGGGATTGATCATTGACATGGGACTTCACTTCCCTCCCTAATATCCATTGCTACTGGGGAACCAAGTCTCTGAAGGGATCAGGGAGCGTTGACCAAATGAGAAATACATATTGTGTACACTTTTTTCTCCATTGACATTGCTGTTTCAGTAGTTTCTTATTATTTCAAGTTTGGCAATGCAGAATCTGGTGTTGAACCTAGGTTTGGTAGCTACAGCCAGAAAGACTTTGGCGAAAATCTATCGCAACAGCTGGCAGGCATTTCCGTCAAAATTTCAGCCTCGCCTTAAGCTGCTCCAACTACTACTCTGTCGTCTTTTCATCAAGTACATATTCCTGTACAGCAGGAGCCAAAGAAAAATTGTTGGCTTTGTTATAAAACAATACATAATAACACTAAAAGTAGCTTGTATGGCCTGGAGTTCAGCGGTAGGTGACTGCTTTTTGGTAAACAAAATTGCTGTCAGATTTGGCATTCTACAGAAGGGGATGCGTTTCGTTATGAGTCATAGGTCTTCTGTGTTTAACCTTCAGGTTCCCCACCCCACCTTTCCCTATCCTCCTCTGTGTGTGTGTGTGTGAGTTTGTGTGTATATGTGTGTATGTGTTTATTCTCAACAGGCTTGTTCTATGTAATCCACTTTCAAATGTTTAGCACATTGATTTTTGAGTGATGTTGAAGTTGATTGTATTCCTAGCTTTTCATAAATAATACATTTTATAGATGTATATCATTTTCATATTACACTAATTTATATAAGGAAGTTGTATCTGTTGAATCAAATGTATTCTATGTCTCTTCAGAATTGATCTTCAATAAATATACAGTATACTTACTTCCTGTATTACTGGTAAGGTACATGTTTTTCTTTTATATATCATTATTGTTGACTGTAGCATTTGCTTATATACAAATAAATGGTTTATTCTTATGGACCAAATAAATCTAAACCATTGTGTCTGACTTCATTATTAGTTTTTATGCATACTTTTATGTTTTTGGTGAGAAAGAGAATGTGAATTCTGTCAACATTCTAAATCCCGTTTCCGGCATTTTTTTACACTTATCACTTAATTTATCATAACTTTTGAAAGGTTAATGATTTTCCAATTCAGTCTTTTTTGTTAAATAGCCCTATCTCGTATAGAATTTCATATGATGAAAATTCATTTTTATGCGAATGAAATTCAATTTTAACGAATTTCGGTATACATTTGGAGAGGATTTTCAAAGACTGTTCATTACTATATCAACATTACCATATGTATTTTACATAATTTGATAGAACTGACCCTTCTGATTACAATGGTATGTATATCCCATTGATGGTATGTATTATACTCAAGAAATAAGGTTTTTTGTGTAAGGAGGTCATTCAGCACCAAAAATGGAATGTTCGGCACGGGCACGAAAGGGTTAAGCAGAAACACCATATTGGAGTATTTTTAACACCAGAGGACTTAATTCTTTCTTGAAAACTCAACTCCAAAAGTGTTGCTATTTAACTTAAGCCCAGTGTTAACACACAACGAACTAAGGTAACTTTTATGCATGTGCGAACCTATACACACCGGTATGGCTGTGTGTAGTCTGTGCCATAACATTTATTCCTGCAGGCTGCCCGTTTCGGCTGTCATACTTTTAAATGGCTTCGCAAGAAGTAGGCCTACATAGACCATAACTTTAACCGTCATCTTATAGTACCATAACTTATACTACTGTCAACTTTTCCCAATATTTCTCATAGACTATATCGCTTTTCCTGAAAGGGTGTCTTTATTATTAACTCGCGTCTTCAGCTTCTTTACTGTTGACTTTACTGTATTGATGCTTTACTGTATTGATGCTAGCCTTCTCGTGATATTTTAAGTAGGCCTATTTGTAGAAAATATATATTTAATTAATTTTAACTGACCCACCCGCAAATGACCCGAATATCATAAAAATATTTTGTTTATGACTCCGCGGGTGACCTGCAAGCTTACGAGGTGGGTTGTGGGAGATTCAGGTAGGGTTGCGACTTTTTGGACTCGCCCACTCTGTCAAAAAGACGTGAATCATGTTTTGGCCTACAAACCTTTTAAAATATCAAAAACGGATCATTGATCAGGGAAAAAAAGATCATGGATCAGGAAAAAATAATTTTCCTCGCCCCTCCCCCCAGGCCAGGTAGGGTTGCGACTTTTTGGACTCGCCCACTCTGTCAAAAAGACGTGAATCATGTTTTGGCCTACAAACCTTTTAAAATATCAAAAACGGATCATTGATCAGGGAAAAAAAGATCATGGATCAGGAAAAAATTATTTTCCTCGCCCCTCCCCCCAGGCCAAAAAAATTATCCTGGGCCTTCCCCTAAGGCTTAAAAAATTCTCTTAGGGCCCCCCCCCCGCTAAATATCGTACAGTCTCTAAGATAGGCCAGCTTCGTCAAGAAATGTTCATTAGTGAACATGCTTGCAGATTCAAACATGCGCTCTTTCTCCAAGAAGAGGTGACTCGGAGCTCAAACGCGCGCGACAGCACTGTGTCCATTGTCAGTATTTGTGAATTAAATCTTTGAGGTCAACGGCAGCTCTCTCGAGTCTCAGCGTGTGGGTCTAAGCAATTATCTGCTGAGTGTTGAAGTTTAAGTCTGCTCTGGATAGAAATAGATGTGTGTGAGCCCATAGTTGTGTGTGTTTCTGTGTATTAGCTCAGATTCAACTATTCAGCAGAGCCAAAGTTGGTCTAGCTGCTGGCTGTAATGTAGCTGATAGCCATGGCTCAGCTGGTGAACATCAACAGACCAGCTTCACCCTGAAGTTTTTCTTGTGAAAAACAAAACACAGACGGCATAAATGTGACAACAAAAGACGATGATTTTAAAAAAAGAGAATGCTCTACAGTATTTGTATGCATCACAGCACTGTTTTTTTCAATATCAAACATCATTGGATGTACATTGATCTTAAAAGTCCTGAAGCAATTCTGAAATGAGTTCCTCCACCCACATGTAAAAGAGTAAATGTACTTCTAAACTTGATTTCTAAATTAGTTTAATCTGTTGGATGTCTTGCCCTGTCCATGTCTGTCTGTGGGTGGGTGGATGCAGTGATGACTCAAATGGCACAAATCCGAGCCTGAAAGGCTTTTTCTCCAGATGAATCTGAAAATTGATTCCTCTTCCAAGCAAGTGGTCTACAACTAGGCAAATATAATTGAATTGACTGCAATTGGCCCACAAGACTACAGGCTGCATTGTACCGTTTGAGTATGTTTAAGCGAGTGGACACCTGTCTTACATGCTCTGGATGCTCAGTGTTAACTGACTTAGACTTTTCCCTCCCTAACTGAAAATGTAATTGTTGAGCTAAATGTCAGTACCAGCACATCCCCTAAAACAGGTTACTCAAAACGCTGTCCTGGAACGAGCCCAATCTGTTGCAAGGGGCATCAACGATTTAAACACACGGAACCAACTTTCCAGTGCTGGCCCTAGCAAGATAACATGCCTCTTGCAGAAGCCCCCAGAAAAGTGCCTTCAAAAAATCAGTACGGAAATCTCACCAAAAGCAGGAAAAATCAAAAGAGAGGCAAACGAGACACAATCCAATCAAGAGATTAGTAGCTGTAGGCAGTGGCAGCAGCAACGGCAAGGCCCACGCCACACAGTCCCAGACGGTCCTGAGCACAGAGCTGGATCCACGTCTGCAGAAGGCACCAGTGTGATGAACAGCGAGGCAAACGCCTCTGCTAATCACCTTGCTTCAGCCCCTGGGAGTCCTTTGTTTTTTGGACAGAACAGCTTTGACTCACGACCAAACACACCCAATAAAAAACAGGGATAGGTTTAATCATTAATCTGATTGTTTTTGAAAGCTTGCATTTGTTTAACATCAGGTATTGGCATAAATAGCGTCAAGCTAGTGTAATGGCCACACTGTTGTGAGAGATATTATTTAATATAATGACTCTGCCTTCAGAATATCACAGCCTTGAATAAACAGGAACCATCCTTTTTGTTGTTGGAATTGTACAACATAGAAAAAGAAAGAAATAATAAAAGAAAAAAAAGAAAAAAATACCGAAATACAGCAAGAGGGAAATCCAGAAAATACAAGAGAGAAAGAAATGTAGATGAAAAAGAAAAGAAATGCAGAAAGAAATGCAGAGAGAGAGAAAGAGAGAAAGAAAGAGAGAGAGAAAGAAAGAAAGAATCAAACAGTCCCAGCATCCCGTAAGGGAGCATGTGGACCATTTCATGTAAGGTACAGATTAGAAGAGAGAGAGGGTAGGGGGCGGGTGGAGGGTATTCATTTTCACACTCAACTTGGAGGTGAAGGAGGTAGGCCCATCAATTCATTTGCGGGAGGTGGCAACAATCCAAGAGAGCCAGTGGAACTTAATCTCTGCTGCTCGGCAGAGGAGGTGCCTTAACAAATAGACCCGCACAGGAAGTAAACTTTTAACTCTGTTTGAGACTGATAACCCTCTCATGGATACCGATCACCTTTCTTTGCCCGCCAAAGACACGGCAATCTTCGGCGACTACAAAGCCAGAGCAGCTGCTGAAATTTTACAGTCAAATGAATGGCAGATAATAGACTGGGTTTACCTGAACTCATCAACATGCAAAGTAGCTGCATTTTTTTTAACCCTGGGTCCATCTGCATTTGTGGAGAAAAGAGCAAAGCCCACTCAAACGTAAGAGAGGGAGCAGGAGAAGACTAGGGAGGAGAGTAAATAGATTGAGGTAGAGGCCTTGTTGGTACTGATAGAGACAGCTGGAGATGTGAGTATGTGGGGGAGAGAGAGCGAGCAAGAACACTTTCATGATGCAACAACCGGCTTGCACCGAAAGAAACATGAAGAAATATCATGACAAAGCACACACACAAACACTGTTCATCCATCGTAGCTGATAATGACCATGGCACATCTCATTGTTTAGGATTGGTAAGGGTGCAACAAACCAGTCCAAGTCCAGAACTCTCTGTGGCCCACTGGACACAGGCCAGAGTGGACGTCGGGCTCTGGGGTGCAGAGAGACTGGTTCTTCCTGGACACGTGTGCTGCTGCTTCTTTAACACACACACGCACACGAACACGCACACACACGCACACAGCACTTGAGCTTCTCCTGTTCGAGGACTGGACTGCACCCTCCTCAACCCTTCTTGGGTCGTCCTTAGGCCAGTCCTGAGCTAGGCATAGCCGGCTTTTCATGTCAAATCCAAAGCAGGCTTTCATCCCTGCAGGACTTTTTGTAGCCATCCTGCACTGACTTGACGTGCAAATGCAAGCACACCCACACGCATGCATACACTAGACCAGTGTTTCTCAAACTTTTTCAGACCAAGGACCACTTAAATCAATAAATAAAAAACCACGGACCACCTAGCTTAAAAAAAAAATAAAAAAATTGTAGACCCATTTCAACAGTATATTACACAATAGGCTTACTCGATGAGCCACCTTGCCTATTGCCTTTGCACCTTGCTTATTGTGTCAGAGGATTAATATAATTAATAAACTGGCATAGTTTACACGGGCAGTGTTGCAGAACTGTTTGGATTTACATACAAGTTGGTTTAATACTGCAAACAACTCATCTATATCATATTTTACCATGTCTGCTCACGGACCACTTGGGATAGCTTGCGGACCACCAGTGGTCTCCGGACCACACTTTGAGAAACACTGCACTAGACGGCAAAAAACACGTCGGCAACAAAACTGCCACATTGAAGAGGGATAAAAAAGCAACTATCAATGATACAATATAGCACTTGATTGAAGGCCATATAGCGCATGTAGCATGAACAAAACATACACACAAACAAAAGGCACAAAGGCTACTGTGACACTCGGATGAGGCTGACGTGTAGGGGGATCTGATGAACACAACAACCTTGAGTTCTTTCAAACGGCCACATTGCCCTATTTACTCCTGCAAAGGGAGTCAGCAGTCGACTTGGTTAACTACACTGAAAGGGTTACAACTCAATAACCGAGATTGCTACCTGCTACCAATCTCCTCAGAACCTCGACTGTAACTCACCTCAAAGGATCTGCGTTCATGAAAAAGTGCATATTATGGCTGACATTTCGTTTTATCTGACATACTTTACAGTTGCTAAATGTTTATTTATATTTCCATCACACATCTTCAAGAGTTCACAAGATGCTCTTAATGCAAATCACTTAAATCACAATGCAAATCACATACACTTCTGAATGGCAGATACACACACAGGCCAACACACACACACACACACACACACACACACACACACACACAAAAAAAACACACACACAAAATAAACACGCAAACAAACAATGGCACTCATTAATCAAACTCTATGTACTTCACTACACACTCCGCTGGACAGGGATAACTTTTCCTACATTAAAAAGTAACTCTGAAGGTACTCAAAATAAGCTCATCTGCCAGCACCCTCATCTCCTATGGATGTGCAGCATCCATCACCCCAGGGGACTGAACGCTGAGGACGGACACCGCTACCTGACGTCTTCACCTCTACCCATGCATGACTACAAATGCACTCTATACATAAATAGAGAGTAGCTTTTTCTGAGAATAGCCTAATAAATATGTATAGCACGGCGTGCATTTGGACGCTGAAGGGAGCATCAATCCATCCAGAAACTAATCACAGCAGTTTTCCGTTTACACACATTTTCCCCTCTTTCCTTCCTCTCCAATAGTCTGCTCTCAGCAGGCTAGTCTTAAAAGTTGGTCCTCATGAACAGATACTTTTGCCACTGGCTTCAGCGTCCTGACAAGGCAGTGATGAATTGCTAGGTCTCTGTGAGAGAATGTGTGAGTGTGTGTGTGTGTGTGTGTGTGTGTCTGTGTGTGTGTGTAGGAGATTGCCTGTGTGTGCCAGATGGGCAATGAGGCAGCAATCTCTCCATTTAAAAGCAGCGCTCACAAAGAAAATGACAACAGATTGCAGCCGGCGCTCTTTTGATTAGGTCCTTCTGGAGAGCCTTTTTTTCTTCTTGCGATGGCGCAACACGCGGAGCGTGAAGGTTTACTCAAAAGATCCTTCAATAGCATCAGGCCTGATTGATATTTGAAATGGCTAACCTGCATATTACTGGGGGGAGGACCAGGGGGTGATACTCAAGTCTCAGAGCTGTGAGTGCGCTGCTGTAGCCCTCACAAGGGAATGATGGGAAATGATGGGGAAAAAATTCCATCGACTCCTCGCATTTTCTCAAATTTCTCCATTTCGGAGCTGCTGCTTTTTGCTGCTGTGGAAAATATTACACACACAGTAGGTAGGTAGGTATAGTGTACCTCAGGGCAGTGCTTGATTGAAGAGACAGTAAAACACCCTCATTCATAAGATGAAGCCAATTCACTCTATCGACTGGTGACTGCAAAGTTACTGTATCTCACCGTCCATACAGCCTGGATACCCAAAAGCTCTGAACTGTGCCGAGGCAACATGGTGGTGGTTAACTGGGAAAGCTGAATGAACGGGCTTTGCGTGAATTTCAGCAACCTTGATGATGTTGCCGGTGGAATGGTTTCCATGTTTGTTAATGTACCAGACACATCCCTCCTAAACCCGACCGATCGCGAGCAGGGATTATATTCAAGCTCGTCAGGCTAAATGAGCAAATTGCGGGCTACACTAACATTTGCTAACACTCGGGGTGTGAAGACGGTGGCTATGCCCCAGTAGATTTGTGAGCTAGGGAGCATCCGCCCACGTCCCAGACACATACACTGATGAAAGACGTCCAACCAACCAAACCAACTCTGCTGTACACCATACAGAAGCCTTGCTTGTGTGGCTCTGTCTAATGGGTGGGGTAGGCTATGGCTCGGAACCGAAATGCACTTAGCATTAGAACAGTAGTGAAAGAGAAGAGAAATGAATAGTGTGGTTTTGATGGAAATCTTCGGAAAGATTTGAGTGAGTGTGTGAGAGGCAAAGATGGAGCTTGATAGTCTATGCACGTGTTTGGATGAAACTGAATAAAAACTCCCCCAGGCATGTCCTCGGTGACTGTTGATGTTGATGACCCGGCCTGAAAGAGACTCGGCATGAGCACGGGTGCATCAATGGGAACGTGTACACCGCTCAATTAAACTAACAACCATTGATGATCCTAGAGCCTGATGCTAAGTCAATCAGAGTAAGGGGCCCCTTTTGACTTGAATGGCCATCTGTGCTTCATGCACCAAGGTGGGAGAGAGACTGAGGGCCATTAAAGCGTCACTGCTGGAAACCTCACACACACACACACACACACACACACACACACACACACGACACACACACGACACAAACACGACACAAACACTTCCCTCCTAGCAGTGGCAGCGGCAGCCGGTATCGTAATGGCCTGAATGAGTGTGCACACACATCAAATAGTGCAGCATCCAGAGGCCCGCGCACCCTGCTGCCACGGCAACGTGCGGTGGGAAATTGATTTCCCCACTTCAGCCCAGCGAGCCGGTTCAAAAGCATCTAGCAAATAAGGTTTTCAATGAATCACCCACGACTCCTCCTCTTGCCTCCCTGCTCCATTCTGTAAACAACAAAACAGCAAATGCTCTTCACACCTACCCACACACACACACACACACACACACACACACACACACACACACACACACTCTCGCTCAGGTAGACAAGATAAGAAAAGAAGAAAAGCTCTATTCAACAATAACGAATAAGAACGGAGGAGAATAACCTTTAGAACGAAGGAGCCACTGACAGCGCGGGCTATGATCACCGACCGAATACATCAGTGGTGACAGCGCGGGCTATTAGCATTGACAGCGCGGGCTGTGATCACCGACCGAATACATCAGCGGTGACAGCGCGGGCTGTGATCACCGACCGAATACATCAGTGGTGACAGCGCGGGCTGTGATCACCGACCGAATACATCAGCGGTGACAGCGCGGGCTATTAGCATTGACAGCGCGGGCTGTGATCACCGACCAAGTACATTAGCGGTGAGTCCCAATACAACCGCTGCACTCTACCACTTCACCCGGCCCCACCGTTTTGTGTGTTCCTGTGTAGTGGTGGGTGTTCTAATTCTTTTAAAGGTCGAGGGATCGTGTGATCATCCAAACAGGGCATTTTCGGACACTTGATCGAAGGGGCACAAACATTTCCCTGAAAGCTTAACACACAGTAGAAACGGAAGTGAAAGAAGCCCAAACCTTCACAATAAAAATGTAAACTAGATGTACCACATAGCAGTACAAAATATGACCGCCGCTCAGTCCTGTACATCCTCTCCGCACACACACGCACTGACACGCACACACACACACACACACACACACAGGCACGCACATAAAAGCACACAAAAGTTGTAAGAGTAGGGGATGGATTAGGAGATGGAGACAAATTGACCTCCCCAGCATACGCATTCAACTAAAGCCTGTTTAGTACTATACAGCTCAACACACATGCAGACACCCCCCTCCCCATACCCCACACACACACACACACACACACACACACACACACACACACACACCATCTTAAAAATGTGTGCAAACATTCCACTGTCTCATGGCCACACATGAGAAAGAGGAACTCCCAAATTGGGTTTTACGACAAGGGATGCTACACTCCCCCCTTGTGACACGTCGTGTAGTTCGCTCAGTATTTTCAGAGCGGAGTAGTACATACAAACTTTTTAAAAGGGGGAGCAGTAGCACTGTAAATTATTTTATGTAGTCAAGACACATTTGAGTGTTTCATTAGATTTTCAAAACTCAATAAACTATATTTGGCCAGTATATGACATTGATGATAATGGAGTGTCTTTTTTCTTGGATTTTAAGGCAGTTTTTGTACAAAGATTCTAAAGGTTTTATCACTGTTTTACCTGCCTGAGACCAGGAAGTGATGCAGTATAGAAGGTGAGGGATGATCATTGCTTGTAAGTATGTACTAGATGCCTCAGTGGTAAGAGAGTTTCTTATATATTTAAAATTTGCTAAATTCAATTTCAGTGTATTGCACAACTTTTAACATGATCTTTGAAAGTAAGATTTGAATCAAGAGTTACTCCCAAATATTTAAATTTCTCTACATGTTTTATGTTTTGTTGATTTACTGAAATTTTGGGATAGGTCTTGGGTTTAGATCCAATGGAAAAAAAACAGATACATAGATTTCAACATTCAATGTAAGGCATGAATCCTGTAACCAGTCACTAACCCTACTCATAACACTTGTTAGCTTATTTGCCACATCTGTTGCACTTCTCCCATGGACATACAAAACAGTGTCATCAGCATACATAGTAATATATGCTCTTACAAACGGAAGGCAGGTCATTAATATACAAGCAAAAGAGCAGAGGACCTAGAATTGACCCCTGTGGCACTCCCAGGGTAGAGGCAAGTGTTGTAGATAACGTGCCGTTTACTTGCACACATTGAGTTTGGCTACTTAAATAGGACTTTATCCAATTTTGGACATTTGAGGAGATCTCATATTTTGCAAGTTTGTGAATCAGTACATCGTGACTTACTGTGTCATAGGCTTTACATAGATCAAGGAAGACTGCTCCCACCACTCCTCCTTGATCTAGGCTAGATTTAATTTTCTCCAAAAAGTAGCAGCATGCCGTTTCAATGGAGTGTTTTTTCCTGAAGCCGAATTGCATAGGGTGTAACAAGGACTTGGAGTCCAGATGAGTAATTAGTTGTTCTGCTACTACCTTTTCGATAACCTTAGACACAGCTGGGAGAATACTGATGGGTCGGTAGTTTGAGACCACTTGAGTATCCCCAGATTTGTGCATCGGGGTAATAATAGCAGGTTTAAGAACACTGGGAAAAGTATTCTCATTAAAAGATTTATTTATGATCATGGCTAGAGGTATCATAATTGATGTTTTGCATTGTTTTAAAAAAGCTGCATCCCAACCTAATATGTCTTTAGCTTTGCTATTTGTTAAAAGTGAAATTACCTTTTCCACTTTCTCTGAATTAATTGGGGAAAACTTGAAAGCGGAGACATCACAGGTTGATGGTTGTGGGAGTTGAGTTTTGGGAAAGCTTAAACTCAGCTCTCATACTGAATTTATGAAATATTCGTTAAAACATTTCCCAACAATCTGCCCATCATCCTGGATATGGCCATCTATCATTAGTTTTAACTGTCTATTTACAGATTTTTCCTTTCCAAGTATCTTATCAATGCTCCTCCAGAGCTTTTTAGAGTTTCCCTTTGCCTCGCTGATAATATTGAGGAAAAAGTTTGCTCTAGCTTTTCTAATTTGTTGTGTGACTTTATTTCTTAAACTTTTAAAAATGAGATGATCAGTATTTAATTTTGATTTTAAAAATGTTTTCAGAGCAGCATCTCTCTTTTTCATTAACTCTCAGAGAGCTGTATTGAACCAGGGTAAATTATGTTATGTTTGGGTAATTATGTCCTATTTGTTTTCTTGCCCCTTGTTTTGGTGTATTTTAGTAGAATGTCTAGACATTAAATCAGTGTCTGTTTTAGTAGAATGGTAGACATTAAATCAGTGCAGGCAGACTCACAGGGTATGCTACCAATAGTCTCATTGCAGTTTACCTCATTTTCAATGAGAACCATGTCTTTTTGAGGAATAAAAGGCATTGACTTTCCTCTTATTGAGCTTTGATCTTTAAACGTGTTTTTGACAGTTTTCTAGCAGCCAGAGTTAAGATTATGATCTGATAACCCAGTAACAAGATTATGGATCTTTTTAATTCTCTCTGGTTTATTTGTAAAAATTAGGTCTAGCAGTGTTTGGGAAGACTTTGTAATTCTAATGTAACATCTAGTTTACATTTTTATTGTGAAGGTTTGCACACATTTTTAAGATGGTGTGTGTGTGTGTGTGTGTGCGGAGAGGATGTACAGGACTGAGCGGCGGTCATATTTTGTACTGCTATGTGGTACATCTAGTTTACATTTTTATTGTGAAGGTTTGGGCTTCTTTCACTTCCGTTTTTACTGTGTGTTAAGCTTTCAGGGAAATGTTTGTGCCCCTTCGATCAAGTGTCCGAAAATGCCCTGTTTGGATGATCACACGATCCCTCGACCTTTAAAAGAATTAGAACACCCACCACTACACAGGAACACACAAAACGGTGGGGCCGGGTGAAGTGGTAGAGTGCAGCGGTTGTATTGGGACTCACCGCTAATGTACTTGGTCGGTGATCACAGCCCGCGCTGTCAATGCTAATAGCCCGCGCTGTCACCACTGATGTATTCGGTCGGTGATCATAGCCCGCGCTGTCAGTGGCTCCTTCGTTCTAAAGGTTATTCTCCTCCGTTCTTATTCGTTATTGTTGAATAGAGCTTTTCTTCTTTTCTTATCTTGTCTACCTAGAGTGTGTGTGTGTGTGTGTGTGTGTGTGTGTGTGTGTGTGTGTGTGTGTGTGGGTAGGTGTGAAGAGCATTTGCGGTTTTGTTGTTTACAGAATGGAGCAGGGAGGCAAGAGGAGGAGTTGTGGGTGATTCATTGAAAACCTTATTTGCTAAATGCTTTTGAACCGGCTCGCTGGGCTGAAGTGGGGAAATCAATTTCCCACCGCACGTTGCCGCGGCAGCAGGATGCGCAGGCCTCTGGATGCTGCACTATTTGATGTGGTGTGCACACTCATTCAGGCCATTACAACACCGGCTGCCACTGCTAGGAGGGAAGTGTGTGTGTCGTGTGTTTGTGTCGTGTGTGTGTGTGTGTGTGTGTGTGTGTGTGTGTGTGGAGGTATGCCAATTTGTCTCCATCTCCTATAGAGTCTGACCAATATGGGATTTTGAAGGCCGATACCGATTTCGATATTTCAGTTTTTCAAAAACTGATAACCGATATTCCGGTGCAAAATGAACCTAGGAGTTAATAACACATGTGTACCGAGTTCGTCTGTTCTCTGAGATATGGTTTCATGCTAATCGAAGTTTTACCACAAACCGCTAATTAGCTTATAACGCTACACTTCGGGGCACACGTAAAGTAAAAAGAAATTGCTATTTCTATGCCACTAACAAGGCTTAAAATAGCACCACACTTCCACGGTAGCATAATGAGGGGCCCTACATGTAAACCAAAGCATTGAGAACTTTGTAAGTGTACAGACAGTAGTTTAGAAACAGATAGTTTAGAAACAGTACCGTTCACGTATACAAGCTGGCGCCATCTTGAGAAAACAGGCACGTGACAGTCCGCTCGCAATGCTCCAGTCCAACGTCAACATGTAACGTGAGTTGAATTGTCACATGACTGCTTTCCCAAGATGGCGCTAGCTGCATATTTTGGGTTTCGGGGGGGCCCAGCGCGGGGGTGGAGTGGCCATCGGGGACCAAACAAAATGTTTCCGTAAAAGTCTAGTGGGGCTACATACCAACCAAGTTTCATGTGCCCCGGTTGTTCGGTGTCCCGAGAATCATTGAAAAAAAAAAGAATAATCCCTATATGACCGCTACGCTAGCGGTGGTCATAATAAATATAAAAACTATTGGAATATTTTAGCTTACTGTAATTACATATTCATGTGTGTCTTTATTAATGTACTATATGACATATGTCAAAACTTGTGTGCAAAAGACAATTTGTGATTAACAATAAGGCTAGGCTAGAAGCAAGTGGTTTCTGCACCTCTGTGCGCATCTGTATCAGTGCAAGGGAGGAACAGAACTCTGGCTGAGATGGCTAATGTGTAAACTATTGGAAATAGAGACACTTTTGCTTCATAACTTTTATTAGTGCAATAGTATTGCACTAGCCTGTGTATTCATTGCTGTGCCTTACATACACTAATTTAATTATGAGCTTGAATTTGATGGAGAGCTGTGTGCTGTGTGTGTGCTGCTGTAAATAGTGGTGTAAAAAGTGTTTTCTTCAGTTTACTCTCAAACAGAGTAAACTCTTGATAACACTGTAAACTCTTATAATAAAAAATAAAACATATGCTTTCTGGCTACTGTCAATAGATTGATCTGTCTTAATCTGAAAATTTAGTAAAAAACCAAGTGTTGTCATGTTGTGTAGTGTTGTGTTGTTGCTGAGTGTAGATATATTAAACCTTACTCCTTGTGACTCCATCCTGAAAGAGCATTACCCAGTGGAGGCAAAGGAAAGCCTAAAAGTCCAGAAAAACTGATGAAGAGCCGCAAATGTGAAACACTGCCTCCAGGTGGCCAAAGGAGAAAATGAATGAATGAATGAATGAATGAATGAATGAATGAATGAATGAATGAATGAATGAATGAATGAATGAATTACCGTCCGTCCTTGGGCAGATATCTGCTCCCTCCTCACGTGAGAAGCAGGCAGAGGAGATGCGAGAGGGGAGTTAAACACCTCCAGTGGACTCTGAAGGAGAAGAAATCGATAAGGCAGAAAATATCTGGTCCCTAAAAATAGCCTGGGCTACAAGTGGAAACGTCTGGCTGGCATCCAGTTGTTGGCACATGCACGTGCCGCTCTGATCAGCCCCCATTAGCACAAGTGATTTCTGGTGCTCTCCCGCTTGAATCAAAACCTGATTAGTGCCCATATCGGAGTCAGCAGCTTCACCGGTTTGTCATACATTTTCAAAGCTAAAAGCTCAGTCTCATTTTCAATTGGTCTCTCTCTCTCTCTCTCTCTCTCTCTCTCACGCCTGTCAACTGAGTGTCGCAGAATTTCTGTGGACATTCATTTCCACCAAAAGCAGTTGGCACTTCCCTTGCATTCATCACACACTGCCATGGCCCTCGTCTGAACCCCGGGAACAATTGGACATTTTATGTCCATTCAGTGGAAAAGATGAACACACCAAGCAAAGGGAAATATGCCACATGCCAACAAAAAGCCAGAGTTATGTTTAGAGTGTGTCCACCAACCGATGGATGCATTCAAAATCCTTTGGAGTGGGACCTCGTGGCGTAACGGTAGCGCGTCTGACTCCAGATCAGAAGGTTGTGTGTTCAAATAACTGTGGGCGGTGGTAGTGTAGTGGTTAAGGAGCTGGGCTAGCGTGCAGTAGCCTGAAAGTTGTCGGTTCAATTCCCGGCTTCCACCGTTGTGCTCTTAAGCAAGGCACTTAACCTCAAGTTGCTCCGGGGACAATGTAATCTCTTGTAATATAGCTGACATATGTAAGTCATTTTGGTCAAGAAGTGTCTGCTAAATGTAATGTAATGTAATGTAAAAGATAGAGGGCAATGAGATGGACACAAGACTGAGAGAGAGAGAGAGAGAGAGAAAGGGAGAAAAAGAGAAAGAAAGAAAGAAAGAAAGTGTCACACTTACATGTGAAGGTGACGAGTGCCACACGGATGCTGAGGTCCACCAGCAGCTCCAGGCGACCGGACACACGCGACACCGCATGAGGGATCAGGATCTCGGCCGGGACGTAGAACTGGAGGGCGTACGTGATGTAGATCCCAAAGCAGTAGAGCAGCTTCACTATCTGGTACATCCTACAAGACAAGCAGACAGGAAGCATCTCAGTGAGTGAGCGACTAGAGTGGAAGAGTGAAGGAGAGAGAGCATTAATATTCCTATATTGGATCACTGATCTCAGGGAAGAAACAGAGACTGAGAGAATAAGGGAGTAGGAAGGGTAAAGAGTCATTAGTAATTGTTTTCAACAACAGTTCTGAATGTACAAAGAAACATTCCCTAACCCACCCTTGCATTTAGTCCTAAACTCTCTGCTATGACTAGTCGGTCCTCTAGTCCCTGATCATGTGACCCTTATCCATCTCTCTGTCACTGATCATGTGACTTTTTTTTCTCATCATGACACTTCATCCTCTCTGTATGATCATGAACTTTGCTTGATAATGACATGCAACATCCACCCTGCTGAGCTATGTAATATCATCATAATGCTCATTCCCATCACCATCATCACCATCATCATCATCATCATCAGTCATCCATATGTCCATCTCCGTACCATTATTCGACCTTCAGGGGCAGCAGCATTCAGCAAGTCCTGATAAGCCCCTATCTGAGTGTCCATGTTAATGGCTGGGTCAGGAGTTGGGCATCAGGAGGATTGTGTGGCGTGTGTGCGGGCCCTGGGCTCTTTTGTGACTCATGTAATGGTACACGTGTGGGAAGCATTGCTGGGCATCACTGGGTAACTCTGTCCACGGCCTCAAGAGGTGAGCAGCTTTTCCTCTGCACAGCAAGTGCCCACAGACACAGACACAGACACACACACACACACACACACACACACACACACGGCTCAAACTAATGCACCTAAGCTCAGCCTCACACACACACACACACACACACACACACTGTACATACACACACATCCTTACACAGGTGCACACACACACACTAATGCACCTAAGCTCAGCTTCACACACACACACACAAACAAACCACAGATACACACACAGAGACACACACATCCTTACACGTGCGCACACACACACATGCAAGAAAACACACACATACACACACACGCAAAACAACCACACACACATACATACACCCAAACTCAGGTTCATGTGTGCTGACAGGGTTCGACCCGCAGAGGTGTTTGGGTCTGACCCAGCTGGCACAGGACCCTGCTGGTCAGCTCTTTTCCTGCTGAGGCCCAACGACTGGCACTAACTACCTCACACCCAATTTACAAGCCAGAGAGAGAGAGAGAGAGAGAGAGAGAGAGAGAGAGAGAGAGAGAGAGAGAGAGAGAGAGAGAGAGGGAGAGGAATAAAAGAAGGGAAGGAAGGATGAGAGTCTGGCACAAGAAGAAAGATCATATGCAAGCAGGCAAGAAAGAACTAAGAAAATACAGAAAGAAAGACAAGAAGAAGGAAGGGAAGAAAGAAAGAAAAAAGAAAGAGAGAAAGAAACAAAGAAAGAAAGAGAGGGGAAAGTAGGAGCACACGCAGAGTGGCTGTGTTGCGCAGGGCTCAGTGGGGCAGAGTTTACTTCTGTAAATTGAGTTCTCCCTTGATCAAACACTCAGACACCCCCCCCCACCCCTGACAGCGGCAAAATTAATTTGACTGATGGCGCTGTGCCACTCCTCTTTCCAGCCATATTAGAATGCGTCGCCGAGCCCATCGGCCAAGATTGAGTGGCGACGCGCTCACTCGCGTCGGAACCCCGAGCGAAAGAACGAAGCCAATTCAAATACAGGCAAACGAACGGGCTATCTAGCAAGCATGCAAGCAATCGTGCGATTGAACCAAGAGCGGCCTTCAAGAAGTGGACAAAATGATTATGTGTTCACTGGCCGCTTCGACACGTGGCAAACTGCGGTCAAGAGGAAGTGAGTTCCCCGAGGAAATCCATTCCCATTTTTATTTGCTGGGGGATGCGCAGGGGAGAGGAGAGAAGGACGGAACACTGATGGCCTTCAGTATTGTCTATTTAAGTGAAACAGCACTCAGAGAACAGTCGCTCAAAAATGCAACCCACAAAATCACAGTGCAGTGCTCACTGCGTTTCTTTTAACCTGAGAGGGGAAGGAACACCTTACTGGGTGACCGATTGACTAGTGTCACTTCAAGCATCTGTATACAGACAAGATGGCGTACCGCTCTACTGTATCTTTGCAAAACATGAGAGCACCAGACAAACAGATACTCTGTCTGCTGAACTACTGAAGCTCGGGGAGGTGTGGGCTTGGTTAGTACTTGGATGGGAGACCTCCTTGGACAGCCAAGTTGCTGGTGGGTGGCTATACTGTAAGGTGGCACTCTTCCCTCTGGTCAAGAAATACAGTCCTTCGGACGAGACCTTAAACCAACGTCCTAACTCATTGTGGTCATTTAAGTGTGCCAGACAAACGGATACTCTGTCTGCTGAATTACTGAAGCTGGGATCTTAAATGACCACAATGAGTTAGGACGTTGGTTTAACGTCTCATTTGAAGGGCGGTATCGCCTACAGCACATTGTCCCCGTCACTGCACTGGGGCAGCGCAAACAATTTCTTAGGCCAGAGGGAAGAGTGCCACCTTCTAGCCACCCAGCAACACCATTTAAGAGTAATGGGTTTCCCGGTGTGTCCTGGCTGAATTCTCCACGCCCTAATCATCCCCCTGTGTAATGGGCTCATTCATTCATTCCCTCACTCTCCATATCAAGCTGGTGTGTGATAAGCGTCTGGCACATAATGGCTACCAGATGGGTGCTTCACATTGGTGGTACTTAGTTAGGTTCTCTCTCCACTGTAAAGTGCTTTGGATGATAAAAAACCTATCTAAATGCAAATTGTTGTTTTTGCATGTGAGAAACATATGATTTGATGGAGACAGCAATAGTGACACCTTATGAATCATGGTGTGTCTGTCTGTATGCCCCCATCCTCTCACTTTTGACCTCTGACCCTTTGCCCATGGTGCCTGGGGTACCTACCAGCAGTTGGGCAGATTGAGGGTAATGCTCCCACCGATGTTCTCCCCGAAGCACAAGTAGCCCACGGTGCCGAGACTGATGTAAAGGAACGTGACTATGGCCATGCCCATGTACAGAACCATGGTGAAGTTCTGTGGCTTCTGCATCTTATTTTCGAGTGGTAGAACCTGCAAGGAACACATCTGATTAACTCACAACCACTGAAAAGTGAACTGAAAAAAAAAAAAAAAACTGAAACATACAATGAAGTAATATAATGAAAACAAGTTCCGTACCACTCCAATCCCCTCAAAGGCAAAAATAGCTGTCCCAAAGAAGAGAGGGTAGTCCTTTGCACGTCCCACCAACGGCAGGTCAATGGGGAGTGAAATATTCTGGAGGAGACAAAGGGCCAGAGCTAAGAGAGTGTGCATTGGTTTGCAGATCACACAGTTATGAGTCACACTACAAAGCAGTAAAGAGATGCACATTTTCATCAAAGCAAAGTGTCAGCTCAATAGCACTAAGAGCATCTCACGCATGTTAAACAACAATGCAGACCACTTCCCTCCACACACACACACACACACACACAACTCAACAATTTCATGTAACTGCGCGACTGGTTGCTTGTTCAGAAAACAACAAAAGCCTCAGAAGTGTAATAAATGGAAATGGCTACATGTGCACACAAATGACAGAGACAGAAGCCTCATTTTCCAAACATGTAAAAGCCCAGTAATGTCACCACCGTATGGAAATGTGACGTATGTCAATACTGCCGTCAGTGATGTTTGTTGTGAAAAAATTTAAATGGCTTCGATTCCTACAATAACGACATATTTCTGAATGATAATGTTTCAGGATTGCCCTTGTGTCTTCTATGCATGATGATTTTATTGAAGTTTTTCAAGCATTTTATGGCATTATAGAGAAACCAGGACATGTAAACAAACACAGAAAAAAAAAGATAGAAAAAAACACCTGTGTGTTGGGGAACAAACGCGGTTTATTTGCCATGCCTTCAGACGGGCTTAATCAGAGACCCATCCTTAAACAGTGACAATACAGGCTCAAAGTAAATGTTTAACCTTAAAAGTTATTTTACTCGTCATGATGTCTAACTATGAAAAGCATCACTACTTAGTGGTCTAAGTCTTTGCAGAAATAAGGAACAAAAGAAGCCAACTGTCAGCAGCTAACTTATCAGCAACGTAGTTTGGGAAAATAACTTCCTCAAGCTGTCATTTGACAGCATTTGGCTGCTGATAGCCCACTTTCCTCCTGAAGCTCTCCCAGAAGAGATTTGTTTATGTTTGAACGGCCAGCCAGCAGGGACATCCACAACAACTGTCTGGCATCGTCCCTTCCATTTTGAGTCACACAGTGATCTGCACTAGATCACTAGTGATGGCCAAATAAGGCTTCCTGAACCACTGAGGCTTTCCAGCCCATTGGTCCGCCAAAAGGTTAATTTACCTGAAGCCTCATGAAACAGTGTGCTCACTAGTGACACCTGCTGTGCAAAGCAATGTATAGAACACAAATCAAGTAATCTTAAGCATCCAAATGCTCATGCCGTCGGCACCAGGGATGTAGTGGAGGCTAAACGCAAGTAAACACAGTTTATCCACCTCTGAAATTTCAGAAATAGAGTTTATTGACCTTTCAAAAGAGTTTATTCACCAAATGCAACTTCAAAAATCACACTGTATTATCCACATTCACAATATTTACACTTATCAACACTCTAGGAACCATTTAATACCATTGGTATTGTTATAAACATTGGACAATAACCTTTTACCATCATCAAACATGTTCTTAATGCCTTTTTAAAAAATCCGATACTGCATGGCACTGTCCACCTCACCGAGATCACAGAATTCATAGTTTACCGACCTCTTATTTTACCACTACACCCCTGGTCGGCACACCCTTTTTCTATTGCCTGTGTACACAATAAAGCATCTTACTCTGCTTGTGTTAACCCATGCACACACAACATTCAACTATTCATTAGTTCGTTGGGTTAGTGATGGCAGTAAACACCTCAAATGAGTGTAAATCAATTTCAAATGTTGTTTGTCCATTTTGTCATGTATTACATTCAAATTGTTGCAAGAAGGTATGAGCTGATGTGTTTTTCGAGTTGGTGGTTCAATTAGTCAATCAGCCAAGAGCGAAAAACAAACGACCATACGCATAATTAAAACATATTGCCGGACATGGACATGGTTTTGACGATTATTACAGGTTCAGACTGTCATTATTGTTCTTTGTTGTGCAAGGCATTGTGGATTAGGGACATTTTCCTGACAAAAAAGAAAGTTAATTCATGAATAGAGAAAGCATACTATATACAACAGACACATTTCGCCTGACTCACAGCACAATTCCACACTACAACGTGCGCCCTGGTTTGCGCAAATCAAAGCCTTTGAATCAGATTCCGAAGCAGTCAACTCCTGATGACCGCACAGTGATGGTTCAGACAGTGAGTGCCTGTGACGTTACACTCACAAACCGAGGCCTCGTCTGTCATCAGTCATATGGTTCTTATGGAAATGACACAAACTTCGAAACGGGGCTTCATCTGGCACGCCCCTTTCTGCTTGACGTAAGCTCCGAAGCCATGCTTCAAATGTCACATCACTAATCTGCACAACATATGGCTTCAAAAAGAGGAAGAAGGATTTTCATAACAGACTTTTTTTCTTTTTTTTTTGTCTTGACCCAAACCCTGACGCACATTTCAAAAGCCCCCTCTAGAAAATTGCTTCACCCATTGTGCCCATTTTTCACACCACACACTATAGAAACCCATTAGTTTGGAGATGAAAGCCTTCCAATAAGCATGGAGGGTGTCACTTACAGTTGCCTCTTCATCCATAACATCTGTTAGGTGTGAGTATGTGTGTGTGTGTGTATGTAGACTACACTACCCAAGACTATACTGTATTTGTCGACCGTGTTTTGTTTCCAGTTAAATCAAACCACACAATTTGCAATTCAGCTGATTTGGCTGTTAACTGTTGTTAATATTTTAATACATGCTAATTCTATTAGCATAAGCAAAACATCTAAATGCAAAGTGGTGTAACACAAGGGATATACAAGGGGAAGAACTGATTTAATCAGTTAATTTATTGACGTTTATTCATTGCTATGTTTAAATCCTCATCCCTATAGAATATGTTTACTTTTCCTCTTCCCACAATCACTCAGAGCACAAAAGATCATTAGCAGTAACTGCTAATACAGCAAAGACCTTGTCTGCAATGTGTTTGACTTGCATGTGTATTTTGTGCATGCGTGTATGTGCAAGTGAGGGGGAGAAGGGGATTGAGACTGAGGGGCCATCCACACGGAGACACTTTTTGGTTTAAACGCACGTTTTGCATCGTTTTGGCCGATCGTCCAAACTGATCCTGTAAACGAACTGCCCGAAACTGCACTTTTTTGAAACCTAGTCCCAGGATGAAAAAATTTGAAACCGTAGCCCTTGGCGCCGTTTGTTTGACGCATAAACCGCATACTTATATGTGATCGATGATGTAAATTAAGCCCACATTACCTACGATTACACTCAGTAGGCTAAATATCACAACTGGTGCTGGGCAGCGCCAATAGCTTATCATGGTGGACTGAACAGTGTTTTTCCTATGTGTTTTCTTGATGCATTCTAGCTACTGTCAGTGACTGACGCAAGAGAACTAGTCAGAAATAATTAGGGAAGTACAGTGTAAGTTTAAATGAATTTGTGCGTAGTGCCGGTGTCATTCATTTATTTTACATATTTTTGCGCAATTTGATGCAGGCAAAGAGTATCGACTGTTAGTAACGAAGGTATTATAGCAATATTATAAATGTGACGACGGAATAGCCTAGAACTTGTGTAGGCCTAGCGTTTAGTAGCCTATGCACTTGTGGTGACAGCCAATAACTAATGTGAATCACGGACTACACAACCAAAGAAAGTAACGGAGATTATTTGCACCTGCGTTTGCCAAATAAAGGACTGGACTGCACCCTTCACAAACTGTAAAAATTAAAGTTTATTAGTTTTACAGTTGACAGTTCACTATCAGTCCACACAAACGATTCTGGATTCCTTGCACTAGCCATTTTCATCATAGCCTATTCTGTTATAGCCTATTCTGTCTGTTTGCATACAGCGCGCAAGCTTTATATACCTCTTCCTCTACGTTTTTGGAGAATTTCTGTAACAGAAACAGTGCCACCTATAGGGGTGGAATATGAAGTAACGTGTTGAGTCGTGTTGAGATGGATCCGTTTGGACGCAAATATTCTAGAAACGATGGCAAGGAATACATGAAAAAAAAAGAAGATTATTTTGGTACGTGTGGAGAGAGAGAGAGAGAGAGAAACAGAGGGATAGAAGGGGAAAGAGAGAGAGAGTGTATAAGAAAGAGGAAGAAAGGGTTGAAAGGATGCTTGTGCCAGCAAAGATTACAGATGGTTAGCAAAGATTTAACCTCACAATAGGGGCAGTAATAGCTAGGTAGTTCGTAACAAAGATAACACATCTGGCCTTGTACATTCACTCTTGCAAGGCCGCAGACATAAAAACCCGTTTTTTTTTTTTTTTTTTACTGGGACGTACGTGGGCTTGTTGTTGTGTGAATGAAGCTTGAGTTTATGTGCTCTTGCAAGTGTCAGTTATATGCTTGTGGGAGTGAGTGAGACAGCATTGTGTGTGTGTGTGTGTGTGTGTGTGTGTGCGTGTTCCATACCGTGATGGAGTGATGGTAGATGAGCACCAGGCTGGCAGCCATGACCAGGTTGGCCAGCGAGGAGAAGGGTGCTAAGAAATTGAGGTTGCGTGTGAACACCAGCAGGATGATGAAGGGCAGGAAGCAGAGCATGTAGAGGCGAGAGTCCATGCTCGCCACGATCACTGCCGTCTCGTTAGTGTGGCAGTTCCACGTCGTCCCATTTGCTACCTCCACCACCTAAGCACACAGTAGCAGCATAACCACACAGTCGAGAATATGAACACATAAAACATTATTAAATAATCATCCCCACCACAGAGGTCCAGTTGCTCACGCTGACTTGGGTTCCATACCAATCCATGGACATCACCTGATCCCACCCCATCTCTCTTTCCCAAATTAAAGGGGCAAGGGGCAAATTCATAAGACGACAACCGCAATGTTACAGAACAAAGTGTTTGCTGTTTGTTCAAAATAATGAGAAATTGCTTTTATGATGTGTACAAGTGACTAGATTATGTGGAGGTTGAACTACTAGTTTTGAAAATTTAAATTCTGATCTGTAAAATGCACCAAAGTGACTAACAAAAACCGTAAGACAATCCAACTGTACTTATACTTAAGGGAAAGTGGGTGGTATTGACTTGTTGTTGATTGGTTGTACTTGGCACAACAAATTGTGGTGCTTCGCCATCACTTTCTTGAATTTCCTCTTGAGGATCAATAAAGTATCTATCGATCTATCTATCTATCTATCTATCTATCTATCTATCTATCTATCTTTTCCCTTCAAAGGATGCTTCAATGTACCCTAATCTAACAGATATTTCAAAGAAAGCATTGAAGCACATTTCCTAACCATGTGGAGAATCCAAACAGCTCTGATCCCTAAATACTTCCAGATCATTTCATTCTGATAGGAACCTTCCTCAGCAAAAAAGACCTTCCAACACTGCCCTCTAGTGACGAAACACATACCCAACAACTCTTTGAATTGTGTGTACCTACAGTATGTCTGACTGTAATTGAAGCATGTCTAAATATTATGAAGACTTCTGTTTGTCAAATAATGCATGAAAATCTTTAACTCCTTTACTAGAGTGAAGGATCTGGCTGTTGTGGAGTCACCCCTCACCTGTTTGACATTGTCACTGAGAAACACAAAGTAGACACAGCAGAATCCCAACTGAGTTATGATCAGGAACACATTCACTAGATGCCTGACAAACAAACACACAAACAAACAAACATAATTATTCAAAGTAAAATTTTAAGAAGCATTACATTACATTTGGTTGATGCATTTTTAGCCAAAGTGACTGACAACATGATAAACAGTTTAAGCTTTTTAAAGCAGTTCTCTCAACAATTCTAGGACAATTTAAAAAACAAGCACAGAGGACTGATTTGTTAAAGGACCCAAGGTTGTAGCTCAGTTACAGGGCAAACGACAGAAGTAATGATGCCATTTATGTAATTTAGTTCTGCCTCAAGGACACAACAATTCTAAACATAAACAGAACCTTTTAACATTATGCATGAATAGTGTTGTTTACTTCAGAGACAACCGTGAAATCTTTAATGGCCTGGTCACTTGGCTTTTACCTTCCCCAAACGGAGTGCCTCCTCAGCCAAGAAACGTTCTCCATGCCATACTCCACTGCATCCCCGTAAGTAAGAAAAGGCTTGCCCAGCCTAACACATGAAGGAAAGAGGCAAAACATTACTGGAATAAAACTGCTTGCTGCTGGTAAGTTGGATAGGTAACTGCAATTGTTATAGATATGTAATTACACTTGATTAGACATTCATGGTGCTTTTCAATGAGACATACAGTGAACTTCCCATTTATTTTGTTATCACACACACTCAATGAGTATGATGCATCGATCGCATAATGAGAATGCATTTTACAGAACTGAGCAACATGAGAACTTGTAGGTTTGCAGACTTTCTTGCTCCATTACCACACATTAGAATATCCACTAAAATAATCCAGTGAAAACCATCTCATGAAACCCATGTGATCAAGGACACAGATTGCCAAAGATGCTTTACAGTAGTCATGATTCCTTGAGTTTTAAATAAGCTATTTTCATTACGGTAGCATTCAGTTGGTGATGTCTGCTTTGTTCCCCATTTAATAACATTTTGATGGTTAGCTTCTTATTCATTGCTTCAAATGTACTTAGTAGTATTACTAAGTAGTCCACCTCCTATTCTCATACAGCAGGACCTTTTGTACTGCACTTGTTTTGACTCGCTGAGTGCTGACCTATATTTCTCCCCACATTGGTCTGTGGGCACCTGTCTTTCCTGTGTTCGTTTCGTTCTATACAATTGACTGATTTCCTGTATTGCTGTTTTTGATTTGCAAGCTACACTTCTTGCCCATTGATATCGCTCCCTGACTCCTGCTAAAGACTCATTAAAGTACATTGTTTATGTACCCTCTGAGCCTACTGTCTGCATTTGGGTCCAAATGCACACGCCTTGCCACACCAGCTTTACTAATATACAACTCTACAACTGTGACTCTAAGACAAAGACAACATTATGGCCTTCTAAAATCTGACCACTGAAACTGCACTGATACTTTGTTTGCCATTTTCCCGACAAGTTAGACTGTTTGATTATGCAAATCCACTACACCAACAAACACTGGCCATCTATATATTGACAACACCATCCCCCATAGCTTTCCCCAGAGGCATGTAGTTAAATATGTCTAGCTCTGCAAGTCCTTCGTCCTCCCAAAACATGCTTATCTATCTCATGGCTAGCCAGAGGGTTATATTGAGGGCAAAGGTGTGTGGATAGGAAAAGCATCCTTTGTAGACGTGTAGCCTCTATCAGGAATCACTCTGATAAGACATTATTGGCAGTTTGCTTCATGGAAAAGTACTGTTTGATTGGGGTGTCTGGTCTCAGGTTCTCTCTCTTCCACCCCCCTCTGTCAATCCCTCTCTCCTCCCTTTAGTTTTTTGGGTATCACTCCACTTCCAGTCATTCAAGGTAAGTTCAACTATTAAACAGCTGATTGCCCACAGTAGCCTCGTTTATACAGAAAGATAGGGGACAGAAAGAGAGAAGTAGGGGAAGAGGGGGGAGAGAGAAAGAGAGAAATGTACAAAGATGGGATGAAGTCTGCAAATACATTACATTACATTACATTTTGGCTGACACATTTTTAGCCAAAGCGACTAACAACATGGTAAACAGTTTAAGTTTTAAAGCAATTCTCAACAATTTTAGGACAATTTAAAAAAACGGTAGAGTACAGTAAGAATAAGTGCATCAGTGAGTGCTGTTTTTAACAGTTACGTGTCAGTTCAAGACGGCTGGTGAGTGCTAGGATCAGCAAGACTTGTTGTAAGTGGTGCTATGAGAGGAGATGTTCTTTAAAGAGCTGGATCTTCAGGAGTTTTTTGAAAATGGAGAGGGATCTCCCTGCCCTTGTAGGAACTGGCAGTGTGTTCCACCAACGAGGAACAACAGATGAGAAAAGTTTGGATTGGCCTGAGCTTACCGGTGGTAGAGCTAGACGTCGTTCGTCTGAGGAGCACAGCGGTCTGGAGGTAGTGTATGGCTGTATGAGGGCATTCAAGTAGGTGGGAGCAGAACCGGAGACTACTTTGTAGGCAAGTGTTAGAGCCTTGAATTTGATGCGGGCCGCCATAGGTAGCCAGTGTAGCTGGATGAGCAGCGGGGGTAACATGTGCCCTTTGGGTTGGTTGTAGACCAGGCGCTACCGCGTTCTGGATCATCTGAAGGGGTTTCACTGCGCAGGCTGGGAGACCTGTCAGGAGGGCGTTGCAGTAGTCGAGTCGTGAGATGACTATTGCCTGAACCAGAAGTTGGGTAGCATCTTGAGTCAAGTAAGTCCTGATTTTCCGTATGTTGTAGAGTGCGAAACGGCATGACCGGGCGACTGAGGCAACATGATCTGAGAAGTTTAGTTGGTTGTCCAGAACAACTCCTAGATTTCTTGCAGTCCTGGTAGGTGAAACAGACAGGGAGTCAAATTTGATGTTGATGTCGCGGGTGTATGGTAGGTTTAGCTGGGAGGACCAGCAGTTCAGTCTTTGAGAGGTTCAGCTGGAGGTGGTGTGCCTTCATCCATGTAGCTATGTCTGAGAGGCAATCCGAGATCCGTGCTGAAACCAAGGGGTCATCAGGTGGAAAGGACAGATAGAGCTGTGTGTCGTCTGCATAGCAGTGGTATGAGAAGCCATGCGAACGGATAATCTGTCCCAAGGAGGTGGTGTAGATAGCAACGAGAAGGGGGCCCAGCACTGAGCCCTGGGGGGCCCCTGGTGAGGTGCAGATAGCTGACCAAGCCATGATATGTTAAACAAGCATCCTTTCAAACCAGGAGAGCAATACCGGAGATTCCTATGTAAGCGAGTATAGAGAGAAGGATGCGGTGATTAACCATGTCAAAGGCAGCCGATAAGTCAAGTAGAATGAGTACTGATGACCGAGCGGTCGCCCTGGCTTCTTTTAAGGCTTCTGTTACAGAAAGCAGAGCCGTTTCGGTAAAGTGGCCGCTTTTGAACCCAGACTGATTTGGATCCAGAAGGTTGTTCTGTGAAAGGAAGTCAGAGACCTGTTTGGAGACTGCTTGTTCAATGCCTTTGGATAGGAAAGGCAGGAGTGAGACAGGGCGGTAGTTCTCGACTTGAGCAGGGTTGAGAGAAGCTTTCTTAAGTAATGGTGTTACCCGGGCCATTTTGAACGCTGTTGGAAATGTGCCGGAGGTTAGCGAGGCATTGATCACATGTGTGATAGCTGGTGTGATTGTCGGGCTGATGGACTGAAAAAGGCTTGTAGGTATAGGGTCCAGCGAGCATGTGGTAGGACGGCTACATGTCAGGAGTCTAGTTTTTCAGCGAATGCTGAAAAAGATGTTCCAGCAGCCCCTAGAGGTTGTAGAAGTGCGGTATCTGAGTCAGATGCGTTGTGTGGGCATGTAGAGAATTGACTGCTGATTGCCGCCACTTTGTTTGTAAAAAATGAGGCGAGGGTATCTGCAGTAAGGCTGGGCAGGGTCGAGTAGCGATTTGAAGGTTGAGAAAAGTTTTTGAGTGTCTGTAGCGCTGTTGATTTTGTCATTGTAGAAAGCCGTCTTAGTAGCAGTGATGCTGGCTGAAAAGGAGGTCAGGAGTGTCTGGTAGTTTTTGAGGTCATCAGTTAGTTTAGATTTGTGCCATTTCCTCTCCGCGGCTCTGAGTTTGGTGCGCTGCTATCGGAGGGTATCATTTAGCCATGGATGAGTGTTTGGATCGAGCTGGCCTTGTGGTAAGAGGGCACAGCTCGTCTAGACACGAGCTCAGTGTGGAGCAGAGCGAGTCTGGCCACATTAACCTCCAGAGAGGAGAAGGTGTTGAGTGGAGGTAGACCGAGGCAAACTACAGAGAAAAAGTGCGTTGGAGACAGGTTCAGGATGTTGGCGGGCGAACGTGACCATCGGGCTGAGGAGCTGGAGGCTGTTCTGTCAGGCTGATGTTGAACTGGATGAAGAAGTGGTCAGAAAGATGGAGAGGCGTCACCATGAGGGTGTTCCGAGTGAGGATCAAGTCAAGCTCTTTGCCAGCTTTGTGAGTAGGTGGGTTTTGAACCAGTTTGAGGTCAAAGGAGTGGATCAGGGCCAAAAAGTCCGCTGAGCCTGGGGCATCTAAGTGGATGTTCATATCGCCGAGAACGAGAAGCGGACAGTCATACTCAGGGATGGAGGACAGCAGAGTGTCAAGTTCATCCATAAAGTCGCCTAGTTGGCCTGGAGGGCGGTAGATGACCAGCACGTTGAGTTTTGCTGGGGCGATCACTGTGATGGCATGGAATTCGACTGAGACATATTTGTTTAAAGGCAGTAGCCTTGTTGGAGATCAGCAGGCCCGTCCCACCTCCTTGTCCAGATGGGCAAGGGGTGTGGGATAGTGTAAGGTTAGTGGAGAGTGCAGCCGGGGTGGCAGTGTTCTCTGGTTTGATCCAAGTCTCAGTGAGAGCAAGGAGTTCCAACGAAAGGTGGTTGGCATAGCCAGCTATGAAGTCTGTTTTGTTGACAGATATGGTGGAATGGCACATGTTTTGCCTTTGTCGGCGCCTGTGCTCGGAAATTAGCTTATTCACAATCTCCCTCAGAGTTAGATAAGATAATACATACCTTTCTCATCTCTGTGCGTGCAGTAACTCTAAAGCACCCACCGTTAGCATAGCTTAGCATAGCTCATTGAGGTGAGCAGTTCCATTGAGTTGGGCTTGGGCATCTCCCAAAAGTGACAAAAGAACTGAAACATTGTTCTATTTACATTTCGCACATGTAACAGTGCTTTTTCTAAATGATAAAAGAGTTCATCGCCTATCTGTAGCTTATATGTTGTAACTATACAAGTCACAACATGTAAATGGGACAAAGCACGCAGAGAAGAGAAGGGTATGGCTTCTTATCTAACTCTGGGGGAGATGGTGAATAAGATAATTTCCCAAAATGTTGGCCAGTTCCTTTAACTAAAACCTTTTTAAACTAGATGTACCGCAGAGCGGTACAAAATATGACCAGCCCAGTCCAGCACATTTTTTCCACAAAAATAAGTCACGCTGAAAGGCATATTTGATTCTAACTGTCTCACTGAATTGCATTATGCACACTCAATTCTCACTGGTATCTGCTAGACAACAAGTAACAAAACATGATTAGTTCATAGAGTTCACATGTAAAATACATTTTATACAACCCCATCCCCATCTTGCCTGTTCATGATTCTGAGAAAATTTTTTGAATTGTGTGCATGTGTGCGTGTACATGTTTATGTTTATGTTTATGTGTGGGTGGGTGTGTGTGTGTGTGTGTGCCTGTGTATGTGCCTGTGTGTGTGCATGTGTATGAATGCGTACATATGTCTACTGTGTGAGTATGTGTCATACGTATGATTACTGTGAATGTATGTGTGTGCGTGTGTATCTGTTTGTGCACATGTGTGCATATGGAATGGGTTAACATGACCCCTGGAGGCAAACAAACGCAAAAAATTTGTCATCCTAGGCCCTACGGTTCTCAAGATATGCATGCATTCGGAGGGTGTCATAATGATCCTACACTTTCAATTTCGTGCAGTTTTGACCATGTCAGCCAGAGATACTGTGATTAAAACACCTACTTTTTTGCTTTTTAATTTTTAACTAGGTGGCGCTATACATGACATAAGTGGTAATGGGATGCGTTGACATGGCCCCTTAAGATCAACATACAAAAAAAAAAGGTGGTCCTCCTAAACCCTACGGTTCTCGAGATATTCACAGAAAACTGTCTGCCCTACCCTCCTTTTGGGGGGTCCAGCCCAGCGCCGCTTCGCTGCGCGGCGGTCATAATAACTGATTCACTCACTAGGCCTACTTTGTATAGGGATGAAAAGCATTATTATTGAAGGTTTTTAATTAGTTTTAAATACATCCAAATTAATTAAACTAATTTCACAAGAACTTTACAAATACACACAACCATGAGATATAAAACCTTTCACATACTGATCATTGATACATAGGTACTCTCACCTCTTCACAGACTAATTAATTGTACTAAATACATTAATGGGTGTCAAACTATCGGCATCCTCTGCATTGGGCATGAAAGAATCTGTCACAGACGTAGAGAGATGAAAGGGTGAAGGAATTTCAAAAAGAGTAGGCCGTACTCACTTGACACTCAGATGATGAGAACACTTGACCAGCAGGCTCATGCAGTGTATGGCCACGATCCCCATGACCAAAAGGCTGAGAGGGCCCAGCTTCAAAGGAGAGAAACACATCAATGTCAATGATCAAGGTCATACAATAGCTATTGCTATGTATGGGCATGAACCAACAACAAAAAGAATTCTCAGAAAAGTACCTCTTTGACATACGTGGCTCTAGTTTTTTAGTCATTTTATAACATATAACATACCTTTTTAGTCATTTTATAACATATAGCATACCTTTTTAGTCATTTTATAACATATAGCATACCTTTTTATAACATATAGCATACCTTTTTAGTCATTTTATAACATATAGCATACCTTTTTAGTAATTTTATAACATATAGCATACCTTTTTAGCCATTTTATAACATGTAACATATCTATTAAGTTCATGCACAGCCCATCACTCTTAAAAATAATCTTAAACATGAGTGCACATGTGCTACTTGTGAACAAGCCTTCTTGACATTACATTTGAACTGTAACTGGGCAGTCAAATCCCAAATTTCCATTATATGTACATTAGGGTGCATCATCCGCCTTGACATATGCAAATTAATCTGTCCCTATGCGTATGTTCCAATAAGCAAAAAAACATTGTAAATTGGATAATATTTTCGGTGGCCCACCATTATCCTTTATGAATATTATCAATTTGTTAGCCAGTAGTTATTTGAATAATAATGGTAAAGGCATAAAGGCATAAAGCACACAGCTCATTGGATAAACATTGGGTTTCTTTATGTTGTCATACATATTTTGGTGATTTTCCTCAGAAAAACGTTTTATATATATATATATATTGAATGTTTTTTGATGAAAAACACCTTAATGTGTATTGTAACACTTGTCATTAATCATCTAATTGAACTGTTGTTGCTATGGTGAGTAAATCTCATAATTCCAAATCAGATATAGGCTACATGCGTGGGACTATTAGTGTAGAGTAGTAGTTGTATCACACAGCATTACATGAACTTTCTTGCAACATGGCTTCTAGTGGAGAGTGTATTAGTAATGCCAATTCACAGTCTTCAAAATGTACTCTGTCTACAAGACAATCGTATTGGATATTTGGTTTGGGCAGTGGCCTTGTTCAGGGTGACTCGATTATCACTGGATCCCGGTCTTCCAAACTGTCGCCAAGTTCTCAGGTGCTTCATGTGGTATCTTTCGGATGGTTCATCAGAAAACAGAACAAAGTGGGAATCAGCAAATTTCGTACTGTCCCAGGTGTCCAGCTTTTATAAAAAGGCCAATATTCCTTTGATATCAGAAAGGAAAACCTATGAAAAAATCATCAAACTTTTAAGTATAACTATATATACTCTTTTGATCCTGTGAGGGAAATTTGGTCTCTGCATTTATCCCAATCCGTGAATTAGTGAAACACACTCAGCACACAGTGAACACACAGTGAGGTGAAGCACACACTAATCCCGATGCAGTGAGCTGCCTGCTACAGCGGCGCTCGGGAGCAGTGAGGGGTTAGGTGCCTTGCTCAAGGGCAGCCGTGGATGTGGGCATGGGAGAGCAGTGCTCAACCACTTCCCCTGCCCACATTTTTCCTACTGGTTGGGGATCGAACCGGCAACCAGTTACAAGCCCGAAGCCCTAACCAGTAGACCACGGCTGCCCCCAAATGGCATGAATGGCATTGATTTGGATGAATCAATGCCAAACTCTGACCTATCCAACTGAAAACAACGGCCCAGCCCATCAACACTGGAGAAACTTCAGAAGAAGGAGAAAAAACTTGACAAGACTTGCTCTGTGGCCACAGAACGCTGAAAGCTTGGTGAAGAACTAGGAGGACGTTATTTCTGGAGTCCATGAAAAATGACAGCCAGGCCTCATTTGGTTCATTCGATAAGGCATTAGCTGACCACATATTGTTTTCCAGCCTTCAAATTTGGTACTGTGAAAACCCATGACAACAAGCTTTTATTGATAGGTTACTTTCATGCTGTTTATTGAAAATGCCTGACAAAGGCAATTTTTATTGCATCTTCCCTGAAAATGTACACTACTGCCATATCTCAGGAAGTAGTAAAGATAGAGACACACAACTCACACCAAATGATGCGGAAAGTCCATATTTATATTCAACTTCCATTGACATTATAGGGCTAGACACATTATTTTTGGTGTTATTTAAGAAAAAATGATATTTTCAGCCTAGCTTTATGGACGTCTTTAGTTGGAAACTTCAGAGGCTCGGTGACCAGCTAAACATCAATAGAATTCAATAAAATTTATCATGGAAGTTTTATTTGGTTAATGGAACAAAATTATTCTAGGGACAGATTGATTTTCAAACTTTTTTCAAAAAGTGAGGCGGATGATGCACCCTAATGTACATAAACATTAGTTTTAACAGCATAATGATATTTATATTGCAATGTTCAAAAGACCAGCTAGATAGATAATAATCGTGTGATGCTGAAACATCTATATTTGAGATATGAACAAACCCTCAATTACACATGCCTTTCATATCAGCCAGCAGGATTACATAAGCACATTACAGAGCTTCCCACTTTGATAATTTACTTAACAGTAATGTAACAGAAGACTCCAATATGGCAAAGTGGGTATCGTTGAATATGAACTGCCTGCACTCATCCTGACCAATGCCAGTTCTCCTCTGATTACCTATCCATTTTCTGTCTCTGTCATCATACACCATGTAAAGTCAGTTAGTGTTCTGGGGCCTCATTACAGAAAAATATTCAAACTGCTTCTAATCTAATATTCTAATTCTAATATTGTTAACGTTCAATGATTCAATGACAGGCCCTATCTTTTCAGACCTCCCGTCTTATTGTAACTTAAGAAATCCTAACTGTAACGGTCAAGTAGATTAAATCGGCAATCCTCCGGTCATACCTGTTTCTGCCTGTTTCTATGCTTACACTTTATACAGCCTGCTTCTGTGATTAGAATGTAAATTTGCAAAGACAAATAAGTTAAGATTGGAATTTTCCTAAATGCAATTTGTTTTGCAATACCACAAATCCTAAATGCCATCCTAAACTGAGATAAGATAGGATTTCAGAGTTACTCAGAGTCTTGCATGGCCTATTCGTATGGCCTCCTCACCACTGAGAGGCCCATGACATTTGAGAATAAGGTGAAATATGTCAATCAATACATTTTCAGAACTTTTCGCAAACCAGATCAATTCATTCTGTTTGTTAAATAGATCTCGAATGATTGCAGATTTGCATGCACTGTAATAAAACAACACATTTGGTCAAAAGCATGTGTGCCTTGTCTGAAGTAGTGTCTGTTATTTTTGTAACACAACAGTGACTGAGGCAGACAGCATGTTAACCATATCAAAACTATAATGGCTAATGTGATTTAGCTCCTTTGCCCTAGTGGACTCACCACAAGGCCAGCATTCTTCACAGCCAGAGGCAAGCCCAGCAGCCCAGTGCCAATGTTTCCTTTTAATAAATGGATCAGGGTCTGGAAAAAACTGAAGACAAGGGAAATGTAAACTCCCACAGCACACACACTGATGCCACGGGTACATCAAACACAAGCAACAGCAAAACGGACAGAGGACACAAAAGCATTTCAGAACCTCTCAATCTCATTCTGTGATAGAGTTATCATGAAAAAGGATGTAGTTTGGTGATTTCAAAGCACTGAGATTACAAACATCAAGATAGAGTACACATACTGTCCACACACACGGACACGGACACTAACTCACGGCCATGCTGAGAGTGCTCTGAACTAGAGACATAATAAATTGACAGATGCTTACGAGGAGCCTGTTCTTCCACCGATGCGCTCATACTCATTGGACGGGGTCGCCGGTTGCGACGGCGGCTCTTCCTCCGCGGGACTGTCGTCGATCCGGGAGAACACTGGACCTGGAGAACGCAGGGGCAAACGCTCAGATGCCATACTGTATCTCGGACAAAAACTGGACAGCTGCGGAGCTGCGGCACTAGTAGTGCAGCCCCTCCCTTGTTAAACACTAAGCTCAGCTCACACACAAATTTATTCAGCCGTCATATCCTGGCCCCATACAACAAGTCAGATGGCCAAAAGTCACAGAGATAAGACAGATGATGGGGGGGGATCACACTAGAAAGAGATAGAGAGAGAGAGATAGAGAGAGAAAGAGGAGAGAGAAGAGAGATGGGTTCTCTGAAAAGAGGCTAAGTGAGGACTAAATTGGGTTACCATCGTGATAGGTGATGTCAGAGGCCATGGCTGATGTTACGTTGCGTGCGTCTGTTGGTCAGTTATCCGGCTTTGAAGAGCAGGTGAGAGGGCCCCCACATCTACAATTGCTATGGAAAAGGAGAAGCGGTTCGAGAAACAGTTCCAGTATTGCAACAAAGGATTAACTTGTACACCATGGCTGGACTGGAGAGGAGTACAGTATAGGCTAACACTTCCCTTGCAAAGAGAATTTCCTACAGAGTCGCCTACTTATTCACAGATTCAAAACTAAAATGTAGTCTTACTGATTAAATATTTCAAGTTGTTTTAAAGTACACGTTAGTGAGTGATGTGGACATTTCATACTAATCTTTGATGTTTGTCTGGATTATGGAATAATAATGCAAACTTAATGATGATCACTAGGTATTTCCACAAAGCCAAGTTCACTTCCACTGTTATCCTATGAATGTCTAGACTGCACTGAAATTACACTGAAGCAGAATATAAACACAACACATTACTGTTTACTTTTGCTTTTTCTTTTCCATGAGTTGAAGCAGGATCTAACTATGATTCTACTTAATACTTCTATGCACACAAAATATTTAGGCTTCGTGTTCACAAATGTGGTAGTGATCAGCATTAAAGACCACTTCATCTTCATTCCGTTCACAGCACAGACAACCACTTACCACTTATTTCTGCAGTCAGCAATTGCATGCTCCTACAAAACTTGTGACATCTGTGGTTTGTGTTGTGTGATAAGGCCAGTCTAAAATATGCTGTGTTAAATCGAGATATCTGTGCAGTATGCATGCAATATACATTTTAGGTATCTTTTGATGTCACATGTTTGGATGGATTATCTTGGTGAAGGTGAAGGTTAGTGACCACTGTTAAAATCTGTGTTATTGAGCGCTGCTAAATAGTGACAAGGTACATTTCACTTCATCATCATAATACTATCACGAGACGCCTCGCTCTATCCAAAGCACAATTGAATCATTGGCTATTTTCACTTCAATCACAAATGACGCTATCGTCATTAGGGTAGATCCTCTGTTGTGGCTAGTTTAAGTCTCCCGAGACATAAAATCACAGCGAGACAGAAGCTGACAACGCTGCCAAGCAAATAGCAGCTAACTGCAGATAAAAGTGTGTGCGAGTCGAGTGGCTGACCGCTATTAGCTTGTCAACCAAAACTAGAGCACACCAGAGTAGCCTCCATGTTTTGGCAAATGCTACAAACTGCTACTTACTTCAAGGCCAATCCAATACCACTAATCTGGTAAACTCTTTTTATTGCAGGAAAGGTGCTGTGCCCATAGTCGTGTCTACCGGTGTGTCTACAGCCTAAACACTATGCGGTCATCTTAAACCATTTCCGCAAGTGCTAATTAACTGAATGGCTTGACAATGACTTACCGTGGAATGATCAGTTGTGTGTAACAGAAACGTCCTGTAATGCAGACTAGAATATCCCAAAACACATCTCCTATTAGCAATAGCGGTGTGCATGCTTACACTCCGCGTCAAATGCAGGTAGAACCGTAGTACAGCACTAGCTTCTGGATTATACTCCCAGACGTAGAGGTGGCTGTCAGCAGATTCTCTGCTGTCAGTTTGTAATTCTCGCGTTTCCTCAAAAGTAGACAACGTGATCACATGACAGACAGACATTCAGCTAGTCAGCTGACATGCATACACCGCTGTCTTGGCCTCATAAAAGCTATTAAAGCCGAAAGGCCTAAGTAGCATTCATTTTGAAAGACGGTCTAAGCACACTCAAAGGTGTTTCCAGTGCCATACAGGTTTTTATTTTTTGTCATGGATTCTAGAGCCTGTGGATTCTAATGTAATACCATTGTTACAAAATATCTGATTCTATGTAAACCCCACGAAACTAGCAAAATATTGGGCAGCTTCTCTAAGGGACAGTCTACAAAGACACACACACTTGCGATGGATACTATTAAACTTCACAATCAACTCAAACCTACAACCGAAAACAAATATTTGAAATAGTCCATAAGACAAAACAACCCTAGTGTTAACTGTGTTTTTGTATACTTAGACTATACCACACACACACACAATAAAACGCAGTAGCGGAGTGGAAGGAACCCCCAGATGATCCCTAAAACCACCCGGTTCGGCTATCGATGTGTGGCAAAGCGTTCACGAGTTACAACCATTACAACACAACCAGGAGGTGGCATTTGGGCTAGTTGTATGCATTTTTGGTGGTGCCCTGAAGATATATCCGCAACTATGACGGTAATTATACATTTCTGTACCTTGGTTTAGATTCAGCAGCTTTCAATTTTTCTACAGGTTTGCACACCCTATAGCTAATAGCTAAACAGTGTGTGAACTGCCTATGCTAGCTAAGGTAGCCAGCAGGATGGCTCAGGATGTTAACTCAATGGACTTTGGGCTGTGTAACGTATTTTGAGAATGACTTTGTATTCAATTCTTCCTACAGAAGCACGAGTTTTCTGTCGATATGACCTGTGAGGGCTGTTCTGGAGCCGTCACACGTGTTCTCACTAAACTGGGTAAGATTTATTGTGAGTGTGCAGATACCTTATTAGTTAATGTTAGGCAATCTGTGCTGACCAACGTGAGCGTCACATTTTTGTTTGAACTTGTCTAACTTGTTTAACTGTAGGCAGCATAGACTGTACAGTCTATGGTAGGCAGGCTACGTAACAAAAATATTGCAGATGGAGCAAGTCAAGTGCTGAGATGATTATAGGTTACATAATCAGAAATGTTCATATGTGCCTCGCTAGACCAATAGGGTTACTTGATACTAATGTAGGCTTATTATAAAAGTGGGATGTTGTCCTATAACCATCACGCCTTTGTCTGTCCCATACTGCCTTGTTTCCCATGCTCTAGATGTCAAGTTTGATATAGATCTCCCCAACAAGAAGGTGTTCATCGAATCTGACAAGGACACAGACGTCCTTCTGGAAACACTGAAGAAGACTGGGAAAGCGGTTACCTACATCGGCCCAAAATAAACCTCATATGTACCCCCAGTTGTTATGAGAACAGGTTAAAAACCCAATTCACAAGTCACAACAAACTTCTTTGTGGTTAAACAAAAATCAATGTTATTTCAATATTCCCATTAATAATCCTATGAAAATGGTTGTTATTAGTAGGTCTGTATATAATGGCCATTTGTTTTCACTTTTAATTGCAGATAGTATTTTCCTTTTGTTCATTGCTGATTGATGATACTGAAGAACCAGGTGGAGAGCTTTCATGATGATATAGGAAAAAGGCTAGTCACACCACAGGGGACCACTCCGAGCTCTTTCACACTGTATCTTTATGTTAATGGTGAGTTCAGATGGAAAGAAGTGAGTGGGTTTGTGACAATTATAGGAAGTTGTGTTATGTCTGAAATGTTTGTCTTTGTCTTTAAGTAGATCCTCTAATTAAGAAACAAATCAATCACAGCACTTTGAAAATGTAATGATTATAATGTTAGCCAACATAAAAATGAATTAATTGGACTTAAACTTGTTGTATTTATTTTAATAGTCCTTACACAGTCCAACACTACCACCCAGTATATGTAGTGTATGTATTTAGTTAAAATAAGGTAGTGCATAATGTTTAACAATGCTAGGGGTTTGGGACATGCTCCTGGGAGACATTTCTAAAACAAAATGCACCCAAAAGTGGTGACTTCTGATGAGTTTTGACAAAAGTCAAAGAAACTACTAACATCTCCTTAAATGGACAAGCCGTCCCTGTTGTTATTCCATGTTTAAACTGCTTTCTGCTATGCAAACATTGGACAGCATACAGCTGCCTATCTATAATATAAAATTGCATATTTCAGGGATTATGCTTGTCATAGTGACTCTGTTAAGTTAAATTGGCAAACATGTCCATTTAGAATATGAATTGCAGTTTAATGAATGTTGAATGTAGGAACTTTCACTCAATTGTCCTCATGGTCGCCTGCAGGGCTTATAGTTCTCAGGCAACTGTGCCAGAAGGCAGACATGGGCCAGTTAAGATTTGAAAGTATACAATCATATTGTGGATATATAACAGCGTCAGGTGCAGATTGTAGGTGCTTAGCACCTGTTCTGAAACCAAATCCCTGTTGTCTCAAGATGCTATGCATAATTTCTTGGTGGGATTATGGGACTGAGGAAGGTGTGCTTGTTTTGTTTCTAAATCCACCGATAGGGGGCAGTATTTACCAGAGAGAAAAAATGTGTACTTGCAGCTGGGGTATTATTTTGCCATCCACAGTGCACTGTGGCTATCCAATTAATTTTAGGAAGAAAATGAGTGAATAAATAATCAAAATATACAATAAGTCATCAGGTATCACATACAGTAGACTATCACTACAATTAAAGGACAGTTAGGTAGCTAGTACAGGCTGTCCATTGTAGTTTGCGTCGATTGTCGGATCAATCAGACTGGAGCCTTCCACCAGTCCCAAGGTCACAGACACCAGGGAGGCATAGAGCAGAGTGGCACAGCAGATGTAGAAGGACCAGCCCAGGTACTTAAACAACTGGGGGTTTTGCAGCTGGATGAAGAGCATGAAGGCAATGATGCAACTCACGCAGAAGCCCACTGTGGGAGATGGAGGGAAGAATGTGAGGGGCTGAAGCAGCTGAAATTTGTCAATATTTCTAGTTCGAGGAAAGTTGTGTAAATATTTGATCAAAATGTTTACAAATTAAATACAGATGGCATCAATAGAGAATAGCATATTATACACAAAACATCACATTCCATTATATCTCTGTTCTCTATTTGTGATGTGATCTAGGAAAACCCTTCACATGGTGCAAATTTACCAACTTGATTTACCAACTCTGATACCATCCTATCCAACACCATCCAAGATTGTGGAAGGAGACGGTGTCCAGAATGTTGCTAGGATGGTATCAGAATCTTAAATTGGTGAAAGTTAACAAGAGGGTTAAAAAGGAGCAAAAATCAAGGATTTGCGAGTGCACCATGTGAAGGGTTTTCCTAGATCGTATTAAATATGTGCTTTTGGAAATGCAAAACGTCTACCTGAGAGGATGTTTAGGACCAGTGCAAAAATGGCTCTTTTCCCTCTGGTCATAGCTGGACGTATAGCTATGAGGGCCGCCAGAGCAAGAACACACGAGCAGGACAGAAACATCCAACTCAAGCTGTATGTTCCTGGTAAAAACAGAGGGAATCGTCTGTTTGGTCCCCCATATCACAATGAAAGAACACTTTGTTCTTTGTTGTGTGCCCAACAGAATAAAAATGGACCCACTATTTCTTCAATAAGTGGCTAGAATTACACCCCATTAGAATAATGTCAGTGCTCTGGGAGATATCTGTGGAAACTATTAAGCCTTATGGACAGTCATGCTACATTATGAACTATAATAAATACATTATTTAATTTATTAATTAGCAAGTGTAATAATGGCACACTCACCAGTCCAAGCTGGATAGGTTGTACAACTTGAGAATCCCTGAAAGGTATTACAAAATGCAAAGAGCCCCGTGTTGGTTCCCTCTGGTTGGACGAGCCACTGTGGGGCACAGAGGCACATTGTATACAGCATGATCTCCACTGACACCATTGTTGTCAGCACTGTCACTGGGTTCTTCATCACAAAATTCTTGAATGCTGTTGCCCCCCCTCAGAAAAAAAACAAAACAAATGGGCCAGAGTCCATGTGAGAGCTGCAATTGTTCTCTGTGCTGGACATTAAAATCTACTTCAACATGTAGGCCACATCCGCTCCCATTTTCAATCCCAGCATTGTGTCCTCCTTCATGCTACTTGTGATTTCAGTAGGCCTAATAACAATAAAACTCATCCAGTGATGCTCTTCTTCACTCGTCCCTAAATGGATTCAAGACGTCTTTGGCATAAGTTCATTTGAACTCTTTCACAAATTCAATTTAAGACAATTGAGTGCTGTCTTTGACTCCTGCGAGGATGCAGCTAACCGTTATTAAAGCTTCTTGGTCCTTGCTTATGCCGTTAGTGATGCACGATGACAAATGTCTGGCAAAGGTGTTGGTGCACTTAAATGTGTCATATCACAAAGGCTATGGCCATCAGATAGGCGATATTAAAATAGGGGCAATGTTATATTTGATATGGGCCTCCTGCCTTTGTATTTTTGGCAAACATTGGGTGACAGGTGTTCACAGGACAAACACATGTTGAGTGAATGCACTGTCTCATTGTGTACCACAGTGTTACTTTCCTGCATTGAGCTGGAGATAATTGTCCCATACAAATCTGCAGAGGACAATTTTTAACGCTCCAGTCCGTTCTTGCAATTGCTGCCGGAGCTGCTGGTGTTATCGCACCAATGTTCTTTGTGATGGATTACAATGAAATGAAATATTCTCATAAGGTCTGTCAATAAGGAACCCGGCCGCCACACGGTGTTAACAACTAGGGTTGAACCACGTTTGCGGGGTGACTACACCACCAAGCTTCCCACACACGGTAGTTTGAAAATGTCAAACTGCCTGCAGTGGTGATTTCACTCAGTTAAAAGGCCATCTCTTTAAAGGTGAAAAAATACATGGGTACAATCAGAGCTCAAGATGATGGGGTGGAGGTGGAGGGGAAAAAAACTGAACAAAAATCACCTTCTTGTAAATGTGCCCATTACTTTTGGATTGATGATAACGAACAACAGTGATTGCCTAATCAGTGAGTAGGCCTATCTTGATCGCCTCCTTAAATATAGTTTTTCATGATTATGTTTTCATTAATTCATCGCCTGTAACACCTGTAAATATAGTTTTTCATGATTATGTTTTCATTAATTCATCACCTGTAACTATGAATACTTGTGTTTTCATGATCTTAGATCAATTTGTGTGCCTTTGATGACACTAAACCTTACACATGTAAATTCTTTACAATACAATACAAAATTAACCATTTTGGTACGATCCACTGTAACGGTGGCGAGCACCAGGTACTGCAATTCAGGCGCCAGACAGGCCTAAAATCCTGTCACTTAACTGGGGTCAACACCGCCAGCAATAAATCAGAGAAATAAAGATTCAGAGTCACGATTACAGTTCAATTTCCCATGGTCTTTGTTTTTAGAAGTTTTCAACACAAGCTACTAAATACTACAAATACGCCCCTAATTAAGGTGACGTCACGGTTCATTCATGAAATTGGCCTCAGTCAAAAATAGCGTTGCTGGCAGCGCAGTTCGCTACACCATACACAGTGCCAGCTCCCATCTTGGGACATTTTCAGCTTTGCTTATTGTTCCCTCTGAAGCATGGCGTTCTCTGCACACCAAACAATAAAAAGACGATTGATATCCCGCTGTATAAATCTAGCTGTTATCAGACTCCGTCCAGATAGACAAGGTAAAGGGGACGAACACAGTCAGTAGCAGACTGTTTTGTCTACTGCTATAAGGTTGTCGCTCTAAATGACTCCTGACATTCACTTGTTGTGGCACGTTCCATGTGGTCTTGTGGCTACATGCTCTCGTGCACTACAAAGCTATCAGTCAGATGTGGGAGCTACTGGAACGCAAACAAGCGACGAGGAATTTTTGTGGGGAAAAAACCTGCACTATGCTAGTTGTGGTCTAGAACTAGTGAGACTTTATGTTAGCAAACACATGTTAGCCATTAATACATACAGTAGGGTCATTCCACGTCAGTTCAACCAGGGCCCACGCACTTAGGTCTCAAAAAATTCTGAAAAAATTACCAGGTGTACCTATGTTACCCAGGAGACACACTGTAAAATTACTCTTATGTAAGATCAATACTTTCCAAGATACAGCCAGTTTTACAGGGGGAGGGGGGTGTCGATTTTGTCCAGCCTCTTTTTTTTGTCAAAGTTCACAAGCCCACAGCGCAATAACTAAACCATGTAGGAGGCTCAGGAATAGTATGTAGCAAAATCGTCACGTTTGGTCTGGATAATCCTGCATGGTCATAGCTGTCCCTCAAAGTTGATACAAATTTTATTGGAGTTTTTGGCTGGGCTCTGTTTAAGCCTTCAGAAGACATATTTGTACTCAACATAGGCTCTTGATTTATTTTCCTTACTGAGATAAGTAGAAACACTCTCACAAAAAGCAATGAACAGAAAATAAATCCCTTCAGGGTCTGAACAGCAGACCTCACAAGTCTGAAAAATCATTTTGGTTATCATTTTCAGAGCACCCAAACACCTTTTGGGAATATACAAAGATTTTTTAAATATGTTTTTCCTTATTCTCCATGATCCCTTCTTTTTGAAAACACCAATTTGACTTGTCTTATGCAAATCTTTCTTTTTTATTTTCCACCCTGAACATGGGCAAAATTCCCCATTGACATCAATATGTTTTATATAGTCACCACACTGCCACCTGTGGTTGTATAGAGTAACCTGTGGTAGCTTTATACAAAACATATTGATGTCAATGGTGCATTTTGCCGTTCAGACCCTGAAGGAATTTATTTTCTGTTCATTGCTTTTTGTGAGAGTGTTTCTACTTATCTCAGTAAGGAAAATAAATCAAGAGCCTATGTTGAGTACAAATATGTCTTCTGAAGGCTTAAACAGAGCCCAGCCAAAAACTCCAATAAAATTTGTATCAACTTTGAGGGACAGCTATGACCATGCAGGATTATCCAGACCAAACGTGACGATTTTGTTACATACTATTCCTATTTATGTACCAGCATGCAAAATTTGAGCCTCCTACATGGTTTAGTTATTGCGCTGTGGGATTGTGAACTTTGACAAAAAAAAGAGCCCGAACAAAATCGACACCCCCCTCCCCCTGTAAAACTGGCTGTATCTTGGAAAGTATTGATCTTAGATAAGAGTAATTTTACAGTGTGTCTCCTGGGTAACATAGGTACACCTGGTCATTTTTTCAGAATTCTTTGAGACCTAAGTGCGTGGGCCCTGGTTGAATTGACGTGGAATGACCCAGTAACATGTGTATGTATTAGTGCTTAATAAGGTCTGTATTAATCGTCATCACACATTTATTAGGTATATTCAACTATTTATTATTCTTACTCAATAGGTGAATTATTAATGGTAAATCCTGAAAAAGCAGCTAGTTGGTCTTAAGCACCGTCTTTATTGAACAATTTCTTATTCTTAATCAATAAGTCATTTATTCTTGGTAAATGCTTAATAAGATTTGGAGCTGTTGATCTTGATTTAAGGTTACTGGTATAGTATGGATCAAAATAAAGTTTATAGATTCCTAATTTACTGTCTGAATATGTGACTTATAGTGACAGAATAATAACATAGTAAGACAATGTATTAGAAGTAAAGGCTATACATTTTCTATTTTGATTAATGTATGAATAACCTTAATGCAGACCTTGTTGGACACTAATACATACACATAGTAGTTATGTAACATGTGTTCACTAAAATGAAGTGTTACCCCCTACGAGAAATGTTTGAAGCTTGCTGGTGTGTTTTGCCGACATAGTCAGCAGTGTCATGCTGTGAAAGATTTTCTCTCATTTTTATGGGGTGTTTCTGCCAAGAACACAGAACTGCATCCTGCACGCTGGATGGCTGGTGGGAACGACACGTGTTTAATTTGTCTTTTACATGACACAACATATTTGAAGATTATACCATGTTGCCCGATAAAAGCGTACCTCAAAACGTGTGTCATTTTTTTTTACATAGTGTTGTTTTAAATGTGTACATCAGTAACCGGCTGATTTCAGATCTGTGTTTGGGTTTGACCTGAACACTGCAGATATGTATTTTGCCTTTCTTTCTGCCCCTACTATAAAGACTCTGTAGATGTTTCATTGAGATACGCTAACTCATGAACTCATGGAGATATGTGCTACAGGGACAGTCCCCGAGAAACTACATTCCTCCCTTTTTTAAAGTGCACCGAGCATGGAAATTCAAGCATGAGTGCTGGCATGCTGAATAGTCTGAGGCAAGAGCAATCTTGTATGTTGACAAAAACAAAGACTAAAATGATATCCTATGACTGTCGAAGGTCTGTCTGTATATACAGTATCAGTGCAACATCAGGCTGGATGTTCTTACCTTTTTGGCAGTTAGGATTTATTTAAAGGAGTGACTTGATATGAAAATTCTGCCTCAACAAGACTGATTGTTGCATTTTTAATCCGCAGAATGACCGTAGATCATTTTGTGAGAGATAACAGAAAGTTTATTCCCAAAAATGTATTTTTTATTTCCAAAGCCCCAGTATCTCTTTTTAAGATGCATACATAAATAAACAATACAAAAAACATAAACAATTCAAATCACTCTAATCACGGGGGGGGGGTTAGATTGAGCAAAATGGCACTAGTCAGTGAGTTGTACACTCTAGCACTGGAGACAAAGTTGCCAAGGACCACAAGGATATGACATATGACGTTGCTCATATGACAGTTTTAGGGGGCTTGACCATCTATCCTACCCAAATGATGACTTTTACACAGCTGCTGTTGGCAGCAACAGTAGGATTCTGATAGAGGGACACATCCCTGAACCAATTTACCACAATGCTGGTCGCCCTGGCAGGTCTAGTTTAAGCCCTTCCATTGGCATTAGCTCTCCCATCATTCTCTCCACCAGACAGTGTGATGCTGCCACATTTCTGCTCTGACGTTTATGACCAGGTAGGACAACAAGACTGTTTGTATTTCCTGCCAGTGAACTAACTAATTGTTTATACATCATAAGTCCATGCAGGGGCGGACCTGGACACTTTGAGGCCCAAGGCAAAGGATCCCGAGGCCCATCCGAGCACAGGGCCTTTCTTTAACCATTTCAATTCGCTCTGCATCTCTTACGGTGTCTGGCCATAACGCAGGGTCGTCACTGATAACTGTAGTGCTAGGTATCGTGTTAGGGCTACTCACGTTACTGGTTTCATTTGCACCCAAAGCTTCTGCTACTGAAATGGTGTCCGTAGCAGCACCACCAGCACCAGTGCGGACTTCGGACTAATGATCTTGTCCCTCACGACTGTTTCACTTAGATCAACATCATCATCATCATCAGTAGAAGAATATGTAGTGCAAGTTTGAGTTCCCGGTGGTGGTGCATCGCTGCTGCTGCAGCTAGCATTAGCTCAGCAGATGTTGTTGCATCACTATCCAAATTACTTTCTTCCGTGGTAGAATTCTTTGACTGGAAGAAGTTGGTTAATTTATGCAATTTCTTTCTAAATTCTTCCTCCTCCCTTTTTCTTTTATCACTTCCACTCTGGAAACGTTTCATGGCTGCTGTCAATCGCTTAACTCCACACCTCACCAAGACCTCGTTCAGACTAGCTAGTTGCTGCTATGGTGACAGGAAGCGGACCTGCAGTCATTTGATTTTATGATGAGTTTATAAGCAATCATGAGGCAATTTTTTTTAAAATACTTATTACGGATTAGAATATATTGTTTGGATGCGGTGATCATTTATTTAAAAAAAAAAAAAAAAAAACGAAATACGATACGGGGATGACGAGGCCCCAGGCAATTGCCTGACCATGCCTAATGGCAGATCCGCCCCTGAGTCCATGATTTAAAAAGATCATGGAAAAAGATCAAACAAAAATATTTCAGCTATATATATATCAAAAATGCTATTTTTCTGTATTTAAGACAGCACCACGAGGTCAGTCCAAAGGCTTCTGGAGCTATAACCAGGGGCCTGGAAGACAATGAGGCTAGTGCAGCCAAAACGTGGCTCTTGTGGGGTGTGCTGTGCCGCAACAGGCTACAGCGCCCATACAATGTACAGGTCCAAGTGTCCACGGGGACCCAGGTTCGAATCTGACCCGCGGTTATGTGTCCCGATCCCACCCCATCTCTCTCTCATCCACTCACTTCCTGTCTATCTTCACTGCCGTGTTGGAATAAAGGCAAAAAAAAAAAACGTGGCCCTTGTGTACACCACGTCATTCCCAGCCCCTGTGGTCTGAGTGTCTTGAGACAGGCCAGCTCCCAAGAAACCTCAGTTCCTCAGAAAGCCATGCAAGCACATCTCGCTCCTCCTTCCGATTTGCTGCAGCTGTAGCAGGTTTTTATATGTGGTCTCTGAGAAAGTCACCGAAGCAGCCCAATGTACCACAATGCAATGACGTAATTGCCACGACTGTAATTTGTGTTGTTACAGAGCCAGTCATTATCTCCAATGTCATCCTCATGTAGATGTTCCCAAACAAATTGGAGGTGCAAACACACACACATGCACGCACGCACGCAAGTTTAAGGATTACAGAAAGGACAGCAATAACACTTCGCTTCAAGATATGTTTTTTTTTTTTTTTTTTTATTACAGTCTCTGTCCACTTTGGTGGGATAACACAATATCATATTAGCTGGCGTTTGATTATCTCCTTTGAGTTTAAAACAAGTGACTTCTTCGTATGGTGGCTGTGAACCACCCCTACAGACATTATATGCATCATTTGTGTGCTTTGAATATGTACACAACAAAATATGAACACACAAAATGCTCAATGCCAAGAACAAAAATGACATGATCTAAATGTGAAAACCACAAGATTTTTTTGTAATATCTTTTTAAATAACATACAGAAAAGGTTTATACAGTATACACACACAGTGTCCTAGTTTCATCAACAGACCCCAAGTTTTTCTTCAGATATAGCAAATAATTACCATGTTAGGATGTAGTCCGCGGGAACGCGGGTGTGTATGTGTGTGTGTGTCTGTGTATGTGTGTGTGTGTGTGTGCATGTGCGTGTGTGTGTGTTTGTATGTATGTTATTTGCTGTTGTGAGGTTCACTCCGAGGGAAGAGTAAACAGGAGCACAAACAGGAAGCTGGCTGAAAGGGACCTTTCTCCCTCCGACTCCGATGATGCCGTCATTTTCAGAGCCAGTGCAGCTTTATGAAGGAAATAGGGGTGAGATTTTAATACGCGCTCTGTGATTCATAACCGAAAATTAGACCTCCAGTAATTTGCCGAACCAGGCAATTGAAATACAGCCTAATAAAATAACTAAAAACCTGATGATGAAGAGAAGTTTGGGGATGTTGGTTGGACAGCACTATTCTCTGTCCAACAACATCCTGTTTAATTTATACGTTGCTGGTTAGGTATGATAAACAGACAAGACAGTGGGCCTGTCAGAGGTTTGCCAGACATGGAAATTGCAGTTCATTCGTGTCACGTGCTGATGAGAAACGTGTTCACCAGCTTTCTCACTGGAGCTAGACCTCCATGAAAAGCAATCAAGATGCTAAATGCCAGCTTGGCTGTCTCTGCAAGGACTTGTTGCTGTTCTCTCTCTCTCTCTGTCTCTATTAATCTCTCCCTCTCTCTATCTCTCTCTCTCCCTCCATCCCTCTCTCTCCCTCTCTCTCTCTCTCTCAGACATCGCCACGTCTGCAGGCCCTGAGAGCTGTTGTAATTACACCTCCTCCTCCTCAATCGCAGGCGTTTAGTCTCTTTGGCTCTCAGGATCTGCAGGGGCCAGAATGGAAATTGCCACGTTGCATAGCAGCTATTTTTTCCCCCTCCCGCCACCACTTGTCTCATCCAGATGTTTTCCTCCTTACTGGTCTGCACACAGCCGGTACAGGCATTACCAATCGACATCAGAGGCACTGCATCACACACTATAGAGTGCTCAAACACAAGGAATCTGGCCGATTGCTTCTGTCTGATAAAGAGCCAGAGGATACAGAGACAAGGCAAACTAAGAGAAAGAGTGATAGGGAGGAGGGGCAGACCACAGACACTCAGACACACGGACAGACAGACAAAAGGAACATCTGTGCAGTGCTATGAGAAGGGCCTATGGAATTTCTGTCTGCCTTGAGGTTTTATTACGATCTTACCATTTCACATTTGGTTTCCAAAATCCATTACCATACAAACAGAAAGCTTCCCTGAATCCTAGCATCCTTTGGAAGAGGACAATCACTATATAGACAGTTGCCTGTGATTACATTTATGTATGTAAATTGAGATGAGCTTTAAACTATTTGTGCTTCATATGTAAGAAGTCTTATAGATTCTGTATAGTTATAAATGACATTCAATATACATATAGTAATTTCATGTGTATAAGCCGCATCGTCTATCAGCCGCATGACAGTGTTTTATGGCAATTAAAAAAGACAAAACTGTGTATTGACCGCACCCCTGTGTCAATCACAGTGCCCAATAGCCCAATGACTGAATCAGAATCAGATCAGTGCTTTAATCACAAAGAAGAATGAAGTAAAGAAATGCATTCCCATGGCCTGCCCTTGTGTTTACCCTCATAGCTGAATACATTTTGCAAAATTATTGTCTAAACCTTGGTTAATAAATAGGAAAATACATTAAACGAGAAAGGGATGTGTAGCACACACCAACGGACTTATGAAGGTTCTAGTGCTAAACTTGACTTGCCTAAACTTGTGTGTTGGTTCTTTCTTCTCAGGGACAACATTTATAGTGCTCAAAATGTTTTTGTGGATGGAAAGACACAAAGCCTTCGGCCCAAGCCTGTACCAACACGTGTAAAAAGGTCAGGATTGTGTATCTATGGAAGGGAATATGACACTGATAGAAAAACTGATGTCCTGAGGGAAGTTCTTTTGTTGATACATACAAAAGTTTGCAGAAGAGAACACACCACATGTTTCACATGTTATGCATCAAGAAAAGCTATTTCCTTAAAGATAATATTATATAATTAAATCATGTATTTGATATCAATACTACTAAAAAAACTCATATTAAAATATACACAAATATAACTATACTGATGTTTACAGAGCTAAACAAACTTTGAAGGCAAATATTTTTTTCCACATAAAACATACATTAAACTCCATCACTAAACCATAAAGTATGCGCTTACGGGAAGGCAGAGTTAACTGTGGGACGGCCCGCTCTCTAAGCTGACAGGGGGAAGGGGGTGACGGTGGTGGGGGGTGGCAGTTGGACCTGCCCACTGCAAATGTCTTCTCTAGGAAAGTTGTGCCGCTGTTAGATAGTTACAGACCTCCACTCCAGCTGACTTCAGACCGGGCTTCTCAGCTAGACAAAAAGAAGGTATGTACAACCCCAAACAATACTGATTATGCTTTTTCTTTCCCCGACTCTCTCTTTTCTGCTGTACTGCAACTACTGCAAAGTGGGTGTTCTTTAGGAATGTGACATTCCCTTGCTTTGTGGCACTTCTCATTTGGTGAAAAATGCCCCTTTCAGCCAATTCTATGGTACATTTCCTTTAGTCTGTGCATAATGAGCTTAGCTGAGAAAGATAAGTTGCTACAGAATATTGCCAGAGGGCATACTTTAAATGGAGTTCTAGTGTCTCATAGAACATTGATTAAAACTTGATTGATGACTTGCTTTATTATCCAAGACTGATGCAAAGTTTTTCCAACAGTGACAGAATAACAATATGTGCTACAACTCTGTGCACTCTAATATTGTACTTTTAGACATTGAACCAGAAGTTTAACAGGAATTCAAACTCAAATATGAGCCAGTCTTTGTACTGTTTATGTCCATTTCCACCGTCTCATGTTTCTTTGCTTTGTGTTGTTTGAGTTAGACCACTATGGCATTCTTTTGTGCTGGAGTATTGTGTGCCACATATGCAGCCGAGGGAGGGGTGAGAGAAATCTGGAGAAAGCAGGGGTGGAGATAGAGAGAGAGAGAGAGAGAGAGAGAGAAAGAAAGAGAAGGGTCACAGAGCTTGAGAGAATTTCTTCTCACCCATAGCTCTCCCAAACCAATACTCCCATTCCCAAGGAATGCGTGCAACCATGGCGATTCCCACCAGCTGTTGGGGAGTTTGTTGAGATGGTGCAGATGTCTCCTGCTGCAGCACAAACAACGACACTATCACATTGCCAGCAGTATCTCCCCAGCTGCTTGATGGTCTGCTGTTATACAGGGAGAGATGGAGGCTTAGATACTAGGGTGGAGGGGGGAAAAAATGTCCGAAGCACATACACACACGTACATAAACACATGCACATAGACACATACACACACACAGAGACACAACACATAGACAGAAACTCACACAACTCTACAATCATTTAATTGGATCACGTAAATTCACTTTTCTGGGTCTCGCTTTGAAATGCCAAAGTGCTGTACTCAACCTCCCCAACTATCCTCTGTGAGAGCTGAAGCCTACAGATAGGATTTAGTTTTTACTTATTTATCTCAAGGACTTTTAATAGGTGTGTGTTTTTGCCTGATGTTTTGATAGCTTCTTCTTCTTCTAATCATCTTGAACCTTATCTACATTTGTTATGCCACTGGCAAAGAGTTTGACATCTCATTTCCATTTGTTTTAAGTAGTCCAACTCCAAAACTAAACACTGCAGATCTGTGTACTGAGAAGCACTGTTGTGCAGCGTCCTTGGTCCTTAGGCCATGCCAACACCAAGGACGGATCATGGAAATTTTGCATTGCCAGGCAACCCTAAGAAAGAGCCACCTACTTCAGCAGAAAGGAGCCGTTGAGCAGATGCCATTTGCTCTCTGTCTGAGTTACGTTGACTTGTGAACCAAATGGGTGGGTTGGCTCTTGGTGTTTTTTGGCATTTACTTTCCCTCCCTCCCGAGATTTTGTGGAAACCAACAGATGACTAACACCACAGAGAGTAGTAGCAGAAGCAATCCCCCTGGCCTGGCTTGGGTAGGGAAGCAGCAGGGAGAAAAAGCACCTTGGAGGATGGGTGAGAAATGGAGAGAGGTATGAGGCAGGAGGGAGGAAGGGAAGGAGGGAGGGAGGAAGGGAAGGAGGGAGGGAGGAAGGGAGGGAAGGGAAAAAAGGAAGGGGGAAAGCTTTGAGAGGAAGGTTTAGATTTTCAGTCCCCGGGGGGAGAGTGCAACCTGCCGATGAAACCTCGGTGAATTGGCAGGAGGCCAGCAAGCTCGAGGGCTGCGACCTGAACTCATAATATACAGCCCAAGACAAACAAGAGCCTACTACTTCAGTCACCATGAGAACCCCCCCCTCTCCAACTCCCCAATTTCTAGGTCTAACAACCGCAAACTCTGATTAAGTTTTTTTGTTTTGTTTTTTTCTTGCATGGAAATGATACAACAATCCAGGTTGTTTAACTTCCCTCTACACTTTACTTTACTGAGAGCACTAGCTACTGAACTGAGAATGCTGGCTAGAAGGGGGGAAAAAGAAGATTAAGTACAATCTGGTATTAACCTGCTTCATGCTCTCTGGTTCACTGGGGCAGAAAGAATGCAGACTTAAGGAATTCCATGTAATACATTTTGTATTGAAGTTTATATTAAAAAAGACATCAAGTTTCTGATTCAAAAGCTCAAAAGATACATGAAAGAAAGACAAAAAGGATATGAAACATTTTTTGTCAGGCCACTCGTGATGCGGTTGTGTTGCTATAGGACAGAATTAGAATGCACTTTGTGGAAAACAAGCAAGCATTCACTGAGAAAACAGACTAACAGCAAAGGACAAAAAGGAGGGCAAAAGCAGAAAGGGTTTTAACTCGTTTACCATGTGGGGTGGGAGCGGCGTGGAGGGGGGAGAGTAGTTTGGGGCCAAGATGACTTCAAAAGGTCAGGTGACTAAACTCGGGTTACATGGATACCACTTCTCAATTGGTTCCTTTTAAACTCTCTTTTGTGTGCTCTCCCCCAAGTTTAGCGTGATTAGAGTGACTCATGCATGTCAACAAGCACCCTCTCGGCAGTGGATAAAGTTTCCTGCTGTGCTTCTCAAAAATGTTTTCCTCCACAACAAACTATGGTTTCATTGTTCCCATCATTTCACCAAGTAGGTTTAGAGATTATCATTCATTCCAAAAAGGGGGTGAAAGCCCAGCGCAGTGACCTGGGGACTGAGCAGACAAAAAGGAGTTTGTGATATTTACCTTCACAAGGTTTTTCCCGTTTCTTTCTTTCTCCTATTTGTTCCTATTTCCTATTTTTTCTTTTTAGGAATAAATGTTTCAAAACTCAAACAGGAGTCCAATGATCTCCAGTGCTTTTGGCATGTTGACTCAATTCAGCCCCAGGGGTCTCTGAGGGACGTTGGCTGTTTTTTCACCTCAGCACTAAACACAGCACAGATGCAGTCGGGTAATTGCCCACTAACAGACAGGTGGCTTGCACAGGGGAGGGACGTTCTATGCCAAGTGGCTTCCCCATCCATAAATCATGGCCTGCCTGCCGCACACCCTCCCCAGACCCATGATGCCATGCTTGGAACAAATAACAGTCATTGCCGTCAGGCGGGCAGGTATAAAGAGTAGTTTTGGAAACCTTCTGAGGACATTTTAGATTGCAATGATGAAACAAAATAAGCCCTGCTGAGCCCTTCATGCTTGTATTATTATTATTATTTTCCCTCACTTGACTTTTTTTCAAGAGGAAATGACCAAGTTGGGTAAATAAGTCTTCAGACACACTACCTGCTTGAATCAACAGGAGGAATTGGGTATATTTCCCCATTTAGCTCATTTATTTGTTCACTGGGCTGTAGGTGAAAAGGGGGAGACGTTCAGGGTAATCTGTGTGGCACCATTTGTGCAGGAACTCTCCGTTCCAGCACCAAATGTTGTTTTTTTCCAGACTTTTAACCACCTGTTATGTCACTCCCGACACAGGGCAAGAAATCCTTAATCCGTGTACTTTTTCGGGAAAGGCCTCCCTTTGAAAAGCATCTGCAGTGTGCCTGTTTTTCCCCCCCCTCCACCACGCCTGCATCCTCAGCTTGCTTGCTTACCTAGCTAACCTCCAAATTAAATATGAACCATGAAAAAGGGATCCTTTATTTTCGCCGCTGACTCTCCCTTCTTTTTGGCCCCTGTTTGATTATGTGCTCCGTCCTCCAAATAAAACAACTTGTTGTGCTGTTGCATCAGTTTTTGCTGCAGAACTGGCTGGTGCAACTGGAAGGAGGACACAGAGTATATGCATATGTAAGGAACAGAGAGCCTTTCCAAGCAACACAGAGTTTGGGAGAGTTTTGGAGATGATACCATTTTTTTCACATCCTGACTCATATTGCGTACAGCCTATAAGACTGCTTAAACAGACATCATTTTTTTCAAGCTTCCCTCTGCTGAAATAAGAGTCGTTTCTTCCCCCCATCTTGGGATGGGAAAGAGGATTCCTTGTGTGCTGCCGTTTGGGAGCGTCATATCCCTCAGCGTCTGCCAGCGTCCCGGTATTTTTCCACACCACAAGACCGATCAGAGGCTCGGGCAGTCTGGCTGACCTCAGCCCCCCGAATCCTAGACTTGTCTTCCCCTTCCAAGGAAAACAGGAAGGGGAAGAGAATTGGCAGGACTTTTGGTTCTGGTGCTGGGACAGCTTTCCTCTATGACTCAGTGGCTGTCTGGCTGTCATGCAAGCCACTGCCACATCTTCAATGATCCAGTGAGCGCCTGCAGTTGAAGTCCACAAGCAACCTTCCATCTTTGGTGTTTTAGCATGCCATATAAAGAGCAGAAAACTAATTCAAAGAGAAAGAATGCCAGTGAGCCTTTTGGAAGGAACCTTAGTTTCACCATAGTAGAGTTTTAATGAAAGCAATTCATTAAGACCTTCTCAAAAAATATACAACTCCTGTGATGGTTATTTCATTTTAGACTTGAGAGATAAACAATGTTGAGAAACTGTGGAGTGATGTTTGCAAGAGCACAACTCCGAAATGCCAACAATGTCTAAAATCCATAACCAAATCTCCCACACCTCCTCTCCATGTCTCCTTGGTCACCAGATCTATTGTCAGAGGCCCAGGAATTTCTCAAGGTTTGACAATTAACCAATGGCATTGGAGAACGGTTGCTAAGCAAATTGTTTCAGGGTCAGCACCTTCCCAAGGCTTACAATGCTATTGCTAACGCACAAGTAATAAACATTTTGCTCTGACATTCTGACATGGCAGTGCCTTGTCACTGTCAATTAAACATAACATTTGTTTATTGAAGTTGAAAAGAGCCAAAGGTAATTGAACAATGCCCTTGGCATGGATTTTAAACATTTAAACACAGGAGACAAGACTGGACCTGCTTTTAATTGAATGATGTGAGAGTATAAAACTAGAAGCCTCTGCAACTCAAGCCATTTGAAGCATTTGGATACTATGCATATCATTCTGAAAGGTATTTTGTTGTGGATAGTTATACATGTGTTCACGGTTCCTGGATAGACTAAGCCACCTTTCATCTGCATAAAGCTGTATCAGTTGAATCACCCTGATTCAGGCTTCTTTGAATTCCTGCGTGCAGTGTATGTGCACATAGTGGACATGAAAGCTCCATCCCTCATGATGGTGTGCACTTACCAGACAATGAGACTGGAGAGCCAGAAGAGAGATGTAAAGAGGGGTAATTTTTGTTTGAGGAGAGAAAAAAAATAAACTTGGCAAAGCGCACTGTGAAACAAAGAACCCTTATTGACCCATAGAACAAGAGCTTCACAGATAATACACTTCCTGTTCAGTGGAGCTCCCTTTTCCCCATCCCTTATCTATCTCATTCTCACAGATCTTTTCCTCAGTGAGGAAGAGGATGAGACGGAGCAAACAGTCGGACTGTCTATCTGAATCAATGCTTGTGTTTGGGCGTGAAACATGAAGTGGCCCAGAGAGCATCTAGCAAGTTTAATAGGGGCCACAAAGGTTAACTTAAAGCTGCACTTGGCAAGATGTTTTTGATCATATATTCACTGAAACCAACACTATGCTCCGACAGAACAACATAAATCAGCCGGTTTTAGAAAAAAACCTGCACTTCTACCTCCACCTAGAGCCTGTTATTTGTTTTCCAAAAATCCACAGCTCCTTGTTATTCTGGTCCAATCAGAGCAGGGCTGTGTGAGATCTGACTGTCAATCACAGTCTGGTGCAGTCTGGTGCGCACTGATGAGCACAAACTCGATGAGAGGGTGCTCGGTGGTAGTGGGGGAGGGGCATGAGAGTTGCAAACATTTACAATTTTTGGTCCCCTCAATCTGTCAGACTTGCCAACTGCAGCTTTAAAGCGGAATACATGTAAGGAAAAAAGTACATACTGTGCTGTAAGGTGGGACAGTTGATCAAGTTTAGCTTAACGTAATATCATAGCATGAGTGGAAAAAATGACCCATCATCAAAGCAGAACTGGTGTCGTACTGACGTGTCCCAACATGCCTGTTAGTTTGAGTCTGTCAATGTTTCTCCAGTGGTGATCAAGTAAAGCTAAAAGCAACATGTAATGGTACCCTTAACAACATGTGACTAATACCGCTCTCAAGGTTTTCCTTGTGCTGTGCACCAGGCTGTTGATGTTATCTATTCCTCGCTGATAAACAATCAGTGGTATTGATACTGAGACATCTACTGCCTGTGCTCCAGCATACATGTGACAAAGATTGTGTCTCTGTTTTGCAGGCAGAAACACAACATGAGGGTGTGGATCGTCTTTCTTCTGTGCCTGGCCGGCAAGGCCTTGGCTGCCCCAGTAAGTCCGCTGGATTGACTCTGTTTGCTTTGCATTGTTTTTTTGTGCTTTTGTACTTCTGTTGGCTAATATTAGGTCAGGGCCATTCAGTAATAAAAAAAATGTATTACCACATCATCACAGTCGAGAGTTTAAAATGTAAATAAATTATTTTTATATTTTAATGAGTCTGATGTCTGACTAAATCCTTGACTCGGCAAGTCAGGGAGCAAAGCAATTTCCTGTGTGAGCACTGCACGTCCTTTTGTGGTATTAAAAAGAACAAACAAATCAAACATAATGCAAATGACATCAACAAGACGCATTACGTGTCATGAATAAATAAATAATTGCTGTGTGATGTGTGCTTCTCAGACTGAGGAGGAGGCTGTTGCTGTGGACACAGTGGTCGAGGAGGAGCCCATCATGGAGGAGGATCCCGCTGTTGAGGAGCCTATCATGGAGGAGGAGGAGGTTGTTGTCGAAGAGGCAAGTCCCTTTTCCCCTCCCTCATCAAACAAAAAGTACACCAAGTAATGCAATTTCAATGAAAGTGCAGTCTTAAGTGTAACTCAAATGAATTTAATAACTAGGCAAAATCTATTTGTTCATTTAATCCCATGGGCAAGATTATAGGCGCAGGCATTGGTTGGTAGGCACAGTGCTCCCACACGCCATAAGTTCATGCACAAGACACTTTGCTCACTGACCAGTAGGGACCCAAAAGGTGGTTTTGTCAGACTCTCCAGGAATTCCGCTGCGTGCGTTTTGACCGAACATCGCACAACAATGGGGAGTGATTCCTACGCCCAGAACAGATGTCCTTCTATTTAAGTGTGTCCAGTTTCCTGCTTTGGGTCTTGTGGGAGTCTTAAAGCCACAGTAGATTGTAAATAGAACTCAAAGGAAGCAATTAGGTCTCATGCTTCACCACATGTGTGTCCAGATGTCTGTTGTTTTTGGACTCAAATGCATGGGGCTTGCCAGAAGACGCTTCTTCTATGTATACCTCTCTGGGTATAGTTGTTTGGGTTTCTAACATTTTGCAGTCCTGCCAGCAATACACACACACCATGGACATGGAGCCCTGACCTAAGCCAACACTTTGCATCTTGTGTCTGTGGTTTTAGGGAGAGGAGGTTGGAGCCAACCCTGTCCAGGTGGAGACTGGAGAGGAGGCTTTTGATGAGGCCATCGACATCGAGGATGTTGTCACTGAGAGTGAGTGTTTGACGTGGCATTGGCAAATAAACGTGTAAAAAGGGAAATGTTTACAAAGATGAAATATTCCTTCACAAAGCAATAATCACAATCACATACTCATTCTATAAATACGTTTAGGACTTTGACACTTTTCTCAAGAAAACCCACACTCACTGAAGCATAAGGGGATTTTTGCAAAAATGTCATATATTTTTGTCTAGTAAAAAGGGCCAATGATACACATTCACAGGGCAAAGTAAGATTTATGAAAGTTTTGCTTTAGTTTTTGTGTGTGAGACTTGTGTTGAATTTCACTGTGGAAATTACATGGAGCTGAGGGTAATGACAGGCTGTCGCCCTATCGTCCGGGCAGACCTATAATTATGTTGCCCATACCAAGGCATTATGGTCTGTTGTGCCAGCCTCCATGTTGGAGCAGAGAGGAACAAAGAGGCACACAAAACCGCAACATAACTCTGCAAGAACATGGGATTGGGACAGGTTGCCCTTTCTGTGGTCCGGTGGGGAGTCAACATGTGTTTATATGTCCCCCATTTCAGATCCCTGCCTCAACCACCACTGCAAGAAGGGCAAGGTGTGCGAGGTTGATGACACCAACTCCCCCATGTGCGTGTGCCAGGACCCCACCACCTGCCCTGCTGCCGTTGGAGAGTTTGAGCATGTGAGTGCCAGGACTAGCCAGGACTATTCACAAATACACTACGGTTCAAAAGTTTCGGGGGGAAAAGCAAATGGAGGATCATTCTGTAAAGGACATGATTATTATTTCAAATGAAAACCATTACTTCTAGCCTTGTCAGTGACTATATTTATTATTAATGTTGCCACATTTTGAATTCAAATTTATTCTATGTGTCATTCGTCAGGTCAACATTACAACATTGAGTTATGCTTAGAATGAAATGTAATGTGTTTTTTATCCTTCACAGTAGTATAATTAGCTTTGAATGGCATGTTGTATCAAACTAAATATAGCTAGGTGGCTCTGGCAGTCTAGTTGGTAGGCTTTTTATTTATAGAGCCTGTTTGGGTTTCATGCAGGTTTGCGGCACTGACAACAAGACCTACGACTCCTCCTGCCACTTCTTTGCCACCAAGTGTGCCCTGGAGGGAACCAAGAAGGGACACAAACTGCACCTGGACTACATCGGACCCTGCAAATGTACGTCACCTCATCACAGAAGGCTACATGTCAGCACAGCACTCCCTATTAGGCCCAGCTTTCTCAATCACACACACACACACACACACACACACACACACACACACACACACACACACACACACACACACACACACACACACACACACACACACACACACACACACACACACACACACACACACACACACGCACCCAATAAAAATCAGCAGAATGTCAAAAGGAAGAAAGCTTTTTGGCCTCAGAGAATATTTAACATTTACAGCACTCACAGAACCACCCCTTACGTCCAACATGTCAGCCAGTGGAAGGAATCCAGGGATTGCCAGAGAGCTTTTAGGGAATGGTGATGGATGGCTTCTGAACTTAGACTGTCCCTCTGGGGGAGACCTTGGGCCAAGAAAACATGGCATGGCAGGCCCAAGCTTGCTGCACGATGCTCAGCTGCAGAGGCCTCAGATAGTCCTGCTGAATGCCTTTATCCAGCCCATCCCAACCCCATAAGCCTGTGTGAGAAATAACTGCAGGGCAGTCGGGTTCAAAACCAGTTGAAGTTGAAAATTGCAATGCTTAACTGTGGGCTACAGAATGTCATAGCCACAAATGCCTGTTTTCGTCAGCTTTGATAGATGGAGACAGTGTGGTGACAACATTGAGTGGCTTTTCAATTAGTGATGCACTGACACCAAAAACACTGACATGAGTACTGAGCCAAGGAAGTGAAAATCTGACACTCCGAGGCAAAGACATCTTACACATAATGTGAATGTCAGCAGACAGCGAGCTCATGTCTTTGATGGCCATTAGAAGCCTTTAATGGATGTCTTTTGCATTCTTGCTACAAAGAGATAGATAGATAGATAGATAGATAGATAGATAGATAGATAGATAGATACTTTATTGATCCCCAAGGGGAAATTCAAGAAAACACAAAGACAACACGCACATAGCATGAATGTCAGGAAATACGAATCTCATGTCTTTTCTTCGTCCGATCTGTGATGGACATGTTGCATTCTTGCCACAAAAACAGCCTGCATGTCACTTGGAATTCAAGAGACAGTGAGCTAATGTTTTTTTTTTTTTACTTAAAATGTGTTCATTCAAGACAACCTACACACAACATGAATTATAGAAGACAGTGGTAGCTTTTCGAAAGGTTGATTTGAAATAGGTGAATGAAACAGGCGGGTGCCCTTCTGACGCTCGATCTTTGATGGGTATGTTGTGTTCTTGCTGTTCGGCAGACATCGCTCCCTGCATGGAGAGCGAGCTGAAGGAGTTCCCCCTGCGCATGAGGGACTGGCTCAAGAACGTCCTGGTGACCCTGTACGAGCGCGACGAGGACAACAACCTGCTCACCGAGAAACAGAAGCTCAGAGTGAGTGCAGCAATAACAGCACTGTTCCACAGCTCAGAGAGAAACAGCTGTGAATCACTCAAATGGTTGTCCCTGATCCTTTTTCACTGGTTGCTAATCATGGCTGTTTGAATAATTTTCCCTTTGGGGACCAAATGCAGCTCTCTTTCTCGTTCCACCTATTAAATGTATATTGATATATTTATGTATAGAAATGTTTGTGTTTCTCTCGTCTGACAGGTGAAGAAGATCTACGAGAACGAGAAGAGACTGCAGGCCGGAGAGCACTCCCTGGACCTCCTGGCCCTGGACTTCGAGAAGAACTACAACATGTACATCTTCCCCGTCCACTGGCAGTTTGGCCAGCTTGACCAGCACCCTGTTGATGGGTACGTTATAATCAGTTAAGGGGCTATACAGGTTATGGGGCTATGGTGTCATCAACCTTATTGAAGGGAGACTTTGGAAAGGACATCTCCTTGAATCCCCATGAATTTATCCTCCGTTTACAGAAAATATCATCACAGATTCTATATAAAAACAAAAATATGTTTACACACATATATTAACATCAGATTAAATTGTTCTCTTAGATGATTTATTTATGGAGTTTGGACTAAATGTGCCATAACTGTAAGCATGCCCGGTATGTAGTATGAGAAAGTATACCTTATAAGGCTTACATTTGCTCTCACAGTAAAAAAAAAGTGTTAGGACTAAAGGTACATATTAGATTCTACATACCCAAACTTCCTCCTCTGTCCAAATTCTTCAGGAGAAAATATTTACACAAGCAACGGTTTGTACCTTTTCAAAAGAGTGCAGTGCACCCTTACTTCCTCCTGCCCTGCTGTTTTATGACTGCCTCTGAACATGCTCCATGTGTAAGACTTGCTAAGTCAGCACAGCACTCCCTATTAGGCCCAGTAAGGATATTTTCTGTGTGTGTGTGTGTTAGATACCTGACCCACACAGAGCTGTCCCCCCTCCGTGCTCCTCTGATCCCCATGGAGCACTGCACCACCAGCTTCTTCGAGATGTGCGATGCCGACAGTGACAAATACATCGCCCTGGAGGAGTGGGCCCAGTGCTTCGGCCTCAAAGAGCGTGAGTGCAACCATCTAAAGGAACCGAAATATCTGAATTAATAATATCATTCTCTCTCTCTCTCTCTCTCTCTCTATCTATCTATCTAGACTATCTATCTATCTATATCTATCTATCTATCTATCTATCTATCTATCTAAGTCAAATAACTTTTTCATCATTAACAATAAGCACCAAATCCATCAAAAATAATGCAGTTAGATATGTCTTGAAGCCATAGTAGAGTGTTCTTAAGCCTTTGTGTACTCAGCTCAGCTTTTGTATCAATATATTTGTAGATATTGACATAATGGAATTATAATGATCCTTTTCTTTTTGTTTTGCTTTGCAGAGGATGTTGACAAGGACCTCGTCATCTAAATATCTGCAGTCTTTGACGCTTCCTAGTTTTGATTGGGAGAGGTGCTAACCCCTTAAATTAAATTTACAGTAATGGTGCTAATCGCAATTTCTAACAATGTACCTATACCACTAAAAAAAGAGAAAAAAATGTGCACAGTCCAAATTATCCATCACGCCGTATGGTTGAGTGCTTCTAAGTTTTACCTTTCTTGTTTGTGCAAAATGAAAAAAAAAAAATGTTATTGAAGTAGGCATGTGTAAAGTGGATGGTAGAGACAGCAAAGGTTGGAGCAAGTGCATGCAATGGCTTGACTGTATGTTGGCAAACTTGTAAAAAGTAAAACGGGTGCACAAAGAGATATATATTTTTCACTGAATCAGGGCTTTACCTTCAAGAGTTCATGAGGCGAAGAAATGTAAAATCAAAATAAAAGACCCTAAATAAATGTCCCCTCTGCTTGCTTTATAAACTTTTAGTTGTATTTGTTGCACTCCTTGGTGGTGGATTCATTTGAGTTTTAAAATGATCTTATTAGACCGAGACACTTCTTTAAATTAAGCCCTGAACCTCGAGAAGTTTTGTTTTATTTTTATTATTTTTTATGTGCTTATTGTTCCTTGTCAAAACTGGGGTAAACATGTTTAGTGTACTGATATTTGAACAATAAAAAGGAAATATTATTTGAACTTAAGAGGATGGAATCTCGCAGGGTGAGACTATTTCTCCCTCTAACATGTTCGCTTTTATCGTTTTCATTTTTTGCAACCATGTGAGTATTATAAACTCTCTACATGAATAAAAACTACTGAATTTTCCCAACCCAACCTTTGCATGCATCTCTGCATTTCTCATATTTTTTCAGTGACTGGTGTGAGCTTCTCACCCCTCATTCACATTGAATAGCAAATCACAGCCAAGCCATTTCCCTCGGATCTGGGCGCAAATCCCTGCATTCACATGACCACAATGTACTCTGGTACCTGGAGACAAGCGTGGCGTTGCATTTTAAAAAAGCACTGCTTTGCAGATGAAAGCAGCCAACACATGAGGAGCTGATAGAAAGCACCTGTATCCAGTTTCCTTGTGTAGCAACAGATTCGGTTCACAATTGTCTTTATAGCATGCTTAGGCAGACAACTGAAATACTGACTTTTTACATGCTTGCCCATTTTTAAAGTATATAGGAATGAAAATAATACATATTTGATGGAATCATAAGACCATTTCGGAGAGTTTCTAAATCATGAAATATGTGAGTTGTCAGCTACCACATCTGGACCATGAATCTATTTACCTCTGCAACAAAACACCTTGTTAGTTATTGTTTAGAATGTGAAATTAGAGTGTGGAGAAGAGAAAAATATAACTTCACACACCTCACAGCAGAAGTCCTAAATACATGACAGGGGGATACCCACTAATTTTGAGTCATTCCACGTTGAAAGGGAGGTTGACTGTAAACAGGTCTGTTCACCTCTGAAACATATGGTTTTAATCATAGAGGGCGGAGAGACCCCTTACGTAATGACTGGCGTGTATGTGTGCTGGCAAAGGAAATTATTTTCAAACCCTGTATTTATAAAACTATATTTAAACATCAATGGTGAAGTCTGTGTGGAACCTTAGCGATTTAACACTCATATCTAACTTAACCACAGCAACCAACACATATCCCCATCTCCCGTTTTGATCAATATCATTTAGACTTCAGCAAGTAAGCTTGCATGTTTACACAATAATTTGCAGAACATTGAATGGAGCATGGTTTTCCAGATTTTTCTTTTTTGAAACATTTTACCAATGTCTCCCCTGCAAGAGATTTACAGGAATGGCTGCCAGCCACGGCACTGTGTTATTTCCTAGTGTCAGTAAACACACACTGACATGAAAAACTAACAGAGTGACGGCATAAGTCTGGGTTGTCTGGGACACAGCGAAAAGGGGAGGACAGCAAAAAGTAAAAAGAAAAAAAGGTGTGCAGTCTGGGCACATGCATGCTGAGTTGCTGCGGTATATAATTTGCTTTTTTAAAGTCTTTATTTTTCTCACAAGAGGACTAAACTTTTAACTGAAACTTTTGACAACATCATGTCTAATGTCTGCAGTGCGAGTTGGCTACACAAGGGTTACACACGAGCAGAAAACTTTTTGTGAGAGTTCCTACTGTATGGGAATGTGAGGAGTCCCTGTGGACTTCATCCACAAGAGTCCCTGTAGAGTTCGCACAGCCGGCTACAGCTCTGGTAACAGTCACATCCTAAAGCTCCGCTTTCACCCGGTTACCAGTCTTACCCTTCTAGCCAGACGCTCACGTCAGGAATCTCAAACAATGGCAAAGATCCAGCCACAAAGACAAGCAATGGTTCCACCCCGCGCACAACAGGGAGGAGAGAACTTTCTTTCCCTCCCTCCCTCTCTCTCCCTCCTTTTTTTTCTCTCCTCTGTCTCTGTGTGTACAGAATGTACAGTTCAGACTCTAACCATTCTCTTCATCCATTTTTGTTTTGCTTTCACATGTCAATAGTAGACATGATGTGAAGCACAATATAAGTTACCTCAGTGTTTTTGAGGAGGGGGACATAGAAGAAAATAAGTCTGAAGAGGATAATTTAGAAAAGGCAAGCAGTACTACCCCCTGAAACCAATAACTTCAACAATGATTCATGAAGTCATGAACACATCCCACTGAAGCAGTCTTAACCATCACTAAAGGGATCTCTTGAAGTTTAACTTTTTTCCAAACCTGGTTGGCAATATTATTCTAGTGCTGTAAATTAACACGTTCCATGTTGTTCCACTAGCTTCGCAACTAAAGGAAAAAAGGCAAATTGTATATTTACAGCAAAGTTTAGTTTCCTGGGTTGTCCCTTGATGATAGGATATTTAGCCCATCCATCAGGAATACATTATAGACTGCCTTGGGTAATTCTAGCTGTTTCAGCAAAGCAAAAAAATGTTTTTAAATGGATTTAATATATTTTGTTCGTTTAATGGTTCGAAGATGATACGTCTAAGCCTGATTGGTCAACATAGGCGGTCCCTTGAGGCAGTGTTCTAGCATATCTCCACGGGACAGGAAGAGTGTCGCCGCCCTCAAGCGGCTGAAGTGGTGTAGGTCCTAGCCCATGGACATCTTTTTCAGAGTGCCGGGAGACGCTTTGCAGATTCTAACCAGATAAAATATTGATTTGCCTAATTACTAGCTAAGGCTACAGAGGTGTCTTATTAGCATGTGTCACAGACAGTGTGAACTATGTAAGTTCCTAAGTGGCATTCAAAATGATTAACCAAAAAACATAACCTACAGGTAATGATTTGTTGACCGTTTTTTAGGTAGCCTACACCTATCACTGCTATTACTACAATGGGTACAGTGTACTATTATCACCAACCATGTGCTACAATGTAGCAAACATGAAAGAGTCAGGCCTCTTCCAGGGCGTCTTCTAGTATCCGTTTCGATAGGCCTAGAATCTGTAGTCTGTGATAAATGTAGGCCTATTGGACTTTTACCGATAATATATTGTATTCTACCAAGACAAACAGCTTTATGAGCGTTTTATTCTGTGAGATCATATAAGATCACAATTATTTTTTAAAAGATATGAACCGCTACAGTAGGATAGCCTACTCGTATGAAGCGGCAAAAATATGCACGTCGCTGACAAACTTGCTAATCTCGTCCTGTTTCATTGGTCACATGATAATAGCTCAGCCCATAACGATTGGTTGTTACAGAAGGCTATGGCGAAGAATCCATCTGGATTGGTTTGATTTCACCTATTTGTCAGAGAATGGTATTTTCATTGGTTGGCTGAAGTTGTACACGCGTCTCTAGTTTCGGGTTCACACACAGACTGAAACCGGTATTCTACTGCACGTTGTAAGTCTTTTCACCCGTGACGTTAGCAAGCTAACTTACAGTGCGGGAGAGGAGAAGTGGTTTTGATAGTGAAATCACTTCTAATTTCACCGTTTCACCAAATTTAAAGATTTATTGCATCCCCCTGGTGAGTATTACACTAAACACTTCATCATGATTTTCGTACGTTTAAGGTGATGAGCATTTTGCACGGCATAATAATGCCTTGATTAGTTAGCCTGTTAGCACAAACCTTAGAAGACTGCTAAGCTATTATAGTTACTGTCCATGTGGAGTAGTTAATCAGGAAAATCCGGCGATTTGTCGAGATTTATCACTCAACATGTTAACATATTGCTGGATCATATGTAAAGGGGTGACGATATAACGGTCATCTCCTTTCGATGAAACGTCTAATGTAGTATTAAGAACCTTACCGTTTTTGTGGTCGGCTGGATACTGCTGATAAAGTAGCGTTTTCGGTAGTTAGCCATGGTGCTTAGTTGGCTAATATTAGCTTGCTAAATCGGGTAGTCTAAGGTTATCATCTAGTGTTGCCACCAAGATAACTTTTTGAAATTGTATATTTATCGTCAGAAAACGCATTGGTCATTCTTATCACACCATGAGAAATTATGCGGTGTTATATGCTAGTTTTGGCGTTATCAATGATTAAACACGTGTTTCATGTCGGGGTGTTTAGCTAGTTGGCTATAATTTTGCCTTAGCACAATAAAAGTGCGCTGATGTTAGCAATGGCAATTTCCGAGGCATAGTTGCGAAAATGAGGACACATTTGTAACTGCGCGACCATTTGTTTAGTTTTATGCGCCTTGTGTCTTGATGCAGTTGTGTTGGCTACGAGTTAATTGGCAACGTTAATGAAGTAAGTTAAAGGCCATGGCTAATGGTAGCTTTTGCTGTATATCTGTGTTGAAACGAAAGCTTATTTGGGGTGTGCCGTGGTCGTCAAGGTATGCGAGACTGTCAAACAAAGGAAGGCTGCTAGTGTAGGCCTACGATTGTTTTCTGATTAACTGCTAATATCTCAAGACTAAGGTAACGTAGTCAAGGCAATGTTCTGTTTAGCATGGTTGACCTGGCCTTGGAAGCATCTCGCATAGTCATGATTGGCTTAGCCGGGGATTTATTCATATTGTTAAGGCAGCAGATGGCCCTGGGTGTTTCGAACAGGTGCTGTTTTATGTCTGTCTTGTGAGATATTTCTCTGAAAGGACCAATCTTAGACTGTGTTTTTCACTTGCAGTTAAAACCAATTGACCAAAGATATGGTGATGGAGAAACCCAGTGCCCAGCTTGTCGGGCGAGAATTTGTCCGACAGTACTACACCCTTCTCAACCAGGCTCCCGATTACCTGCACAGGTAAGCTAAAGATGACATTTGAATACAGACTTGAAATTGTACCATCCCCATGCACACATGTTTAAGGTGTTGTGTAATACAGCATTTCATTCACAATGTTTGGGATTATTGTGTCAGTTTACTTAATCACATTATAATCATGCTATTGCCATGTTCACATTATAGATTCTATGGCAAGAATTCATCTTTTGTTCACGGAGGCTTCGACAGCAGTGGCAAACCAGCAGAGGCAGTTTATGGTCAATCGGTGAGATGTCAAGTGACTTCAAAAAATCAATATTTGAATATTTGCAAATTTTCATATTATTTGCATAACATGACTACAATGAATCTTTGCTCTACTTTTATGTGAGAAACTGCTTTGAATGTAAACGAGCCGTGCAGTATTAGTCATCTAAAACGGCCTTGAGTCATTTATCTGATTAAATAGATTTTTATGTGCATTGACAAAATCATACCTCTGTGCTGGATATTTATTTTGATATGTACTCAAATCTTTGTCTGGTCACTACTATTAATGGTCATTTAAGCTTTACAGTTCTTAACAATTATGCACAATATTTAAACATGTATTCATTATGTAATACACTGTGTTGAGAATCTGAGGAAGTAATTTGTGTTATACTACTTTTCAATGAGAAACACTGATGAATAATTTGACAATTGCATGCGATTGCAATTAGTAGTGTTGCCTTTCTAATGATTCTTTGGGTATGATGAGTGTGGCTCAAACATGACATAAACAGTGGAAAGTAAAAACATTTCTTTACAGCAGTTTTTTTTTTATGAAAACCTTCAAGCAAAGTGATATAACCTGTATAGAATGCACAAGTATATTATTTCTGTTGGTCTATGAATTGCATCTTGTAAAACAAAAAACAATATCTGCTCTCCAACAGGAAATTCACAAGAAGGTCATGGCACTAAGGTTCCAAGACTGCCACACGAAGATCCGGCATGTGGACGCACATGCTACGCTCAACGAGGGCGTAGTGGTCCAGGTGATGGGTGAGCTCTCCAACAACATGCAGCCCATGAGGAGATTCATGCAGACCTTCGTCCTCGCTCCCGAGGTAAGATCTTTGGCTCTGACACTCAACTGCCCTGAAGTTATGAGAGTGGTAAACTGATAGCCTACCTCCTTCAGAGCCAGCTAGCAGGCGGGAAAGGTCACTGATGGAAAAAAAAGATGCTATTTGGGCGCACATAGTAACTCTGGTTCTCTCTTTTCTACCACCTTATCCAGGGCACAGTTGCAAACAAGTTCTACGTCCACAACGACATATTCCGCTACCAGGATGAGATCTTTGGTGACTCAGACTCTGAGGCCCTTGAGGGTAAGTTATTAGCTGTTAAATATAATGTTTCTAGAAAACGTTGTCTTCTGTAGCGCAACTTCTCTGCATTAACAATGCCTTGATGACATTGATTAGCCCAGGCAGAGCAAATGCAATAAGTTATCACTCTTGCCTCCAATCCATGTGCTGACTGTAATGCCCCCCCTTGTTTCCACTTCCTTCCTGTCTACTCATTCTAAGCAGAGTCAGAGGAGGAAGCTGAGGAGCTTGAGGAGAGGACGACGTCACCCACAGTTGCACAAGAGGACTCCGCCACCTTCTATGAACAGACACCATGGTAACGTGGTCTTATTCTGTTTTCTTCATTCTGTCTTAAATGCGCCCAGCTTGTTGGAGCTGGGGCAATGTGGTACTGCTGCAAAGGAGAAAGTGCCGATAATTAAATGCGCCCACTTCATTTCACTTGAAACGATTTGAATCATGCTTTGTTAATCACACTCATATTCTTAGGTGCTTCAATGATGTAGTACTTAGTAGCTTACTAACTTAGTAGCTCAGCTCAGGAGCACAACTTAAAGCTGTGTTGCGCACTAGAGATGTTGTGTAAATAGGGGATCAATGGGTCCCTTTAAAAAAAAAAAATAAAAAAAAAGAAAGAGACATAATTTGATTTTGACGTTTTGTCGATCTCTGTGTCTCTTGGCAATCTGACAGTGCGGAGCCTGAGGTCCCAGGGCAGGAGGAGGCTGACTTGCCCCCAGAAACCGCCCCAGTGATGGAGCCTGAGGCGCCGGTGGTTGAACTAAAATCAGAGCAGGCTGCTGAAGCAGAGGCCCCGATCTCGGAGCCTGCGGAGAAGGCCCCTGCATCCCCCACGCCTGCAGATCCCGCCCCAGCCATGCCGGAGGAGAACCGGGTATGGCTCATCACAAATACATTATTAGCCAGTTACACCAAAAAAAAAAAAAATAAATGAGATATACATGATATTCCCATGGATGGTTCTGTTTTTCTTACTCTCTTGCTCTCTCGTAGCCCTTCTCCTGGGCATCCGTCACCAGTAAGAACCTGCCTCCAGGTGGTATCGTCCTAGGCACTGGAGTTCCCCCTCATGTCGTCAAAGTCCAGCCCACACAGGTATGGCAGCCCCCCCTGCACCTATAGTCCAGTCATTTTATGAAAAAAGGTTGAACAAATTGCAACAGAAGAAAACTTTAACTGATTTTGTATCCTCAATATGTCCTGAGTAAGGGGAAAAAAAAAAAGTTAAGTTTTTCCCTTAAAATCTGATTTAAGGGTCCCTTAAAATAAAAACGGTTGCACAAACACCCTCAAGTTTTCTCCTTACGGTTTCCTTAACTTTTTCCCTTAGTATTTAAGGGTTTGTCCTTATCTTGTAAGAAATCCCTTAAACTGTTGCAGAAACGACCTGAATTGATTGATGCTGATAAATGAAATTTATTAACTACTTTTGACAATTCAAAATAAAACCTCTCTGTTAATATGCTTCCTCTTCCTAGGCCTATCAGAAACATGCCGTATTGTGTGGTTTATGTAGGCTAACGTTAACAATTCATGTGGATGTCTTGCCTATGAGCTTCGGTTCGGTTCAATAGGCAAAACGTTGGTGCACTGATGACGGTCAGGACCATCTCTAACTTGCCAACTAGTATTGTTCAGTTCATGTATATAATATAACATGCTTTACTTGCTACCTGGATAATTTCCGCGAATATTAGGTAAAATGAATAAGATCATTAAGCTTTACTGTGTTCGGTGGGTTAACTAACATCGCGACAAAGGCAGTTAGCTGTAGTAGGCTACAGCTGTTGAACGATCTCCGTGGAAACTATAGAATTTTCGTGCCGGAAAATCCCTTTCAGTGCAGTAAATCCCTTATCGTTTCTCCTTAACTAAGGAAACATTTTAAGGTATTCTGTGCAACACCCTTAAGTAAATCCCTTACCTAAGGAGAAATTAAGTCTTAAAGGTCATACTTAAGGGGAAAAACTTAAGGTGCTTTGTGCAACCGGCCACAGACCCAAAACTAATTGCAACAGAATTTATTTTCACATTTCAATTGGTGATCTAGACACCATATTAAAAGACCATGAAAATCCAGTTGGTGGAAATATGTTAAAATGAGGGTTGTTTTATGCATTATTCTTTAGCAAATACTGACAAAACTGTAATTAGAATGTTGTAGAATATACATTCTAAAGAATATCTGACCCCATCTAACTTAACATGGAATTTTAGAATCTTGCATTGTTGAGGAACATTCTTTTATTTTCAAAGAGTGAATTTCTTTGGCTTATTTCAGACTGGTTTGTTGCAAAATTGGTGTCTCTTTTTACATTTTGGCCCTTTGAATCAATGGAAATGGTTGTTGACTCTTTAATAGAGCCAGTGTGTTTTTACATGTAGGTGTTCCACAATGTTCAATCTGTACAAACGCATAGTTAAACATTATTCAGCCTAGGAAAGTGGTTTTGGTGTTTAATCTGATTTAGAGGTCACTGAAACGTGCAGCATATCACAGTAAAGTATCATTTTCCAAGACTTATAGTAATTGACCTCTTGCCCAGGGGTTGACTGATATACTGTCTGTCCAGTCAGAGGGGCCTGTATGATGCCCCTTTACTTTGCACAATTTTTGTCTAAAACAATAATCAGACAGCACAGTATGTATGTTTGTTAGTGAATGCAGGAAAATTGTGAAGGCAAAGTTGAAGATGGACATGATAATGTCCAAATTCGACAGAAGGGTGCAGATGGGATAACTGCAGTTAGCCTCCAAAAAAAGTGACTATTGTTGTGACATCTGGCAAAAAGGTACATGCTATACTAATAAATAAAGTTTAAGATTAATAATTAACAATGCATGTCTATGCATGGGTCATGGTTTTACCAAAGTCATAGAACAGTCAAAACTATATATATTCTAAAAGCATATGCACTGTACATGAAATATAGCATTAATCTACTTATGTCTCATCTTCCTCCATACCATGCATAACACATACTCCTCTATTCTGTATAGGTGAATCAAGTGAACAGCTGATACATTTTGGCCTGCACTATTAAGGGAAACAAATTAAACACCCTAAACTATATATTTTCTGAAACCATATACCCTCTAGAGGAGATATAACACAATTTAAGACATTTCCTATCTTCCTCCATGCCATGCACAATACATTGCCCTCTATTCTGTAAAGGCGAATCTGGTGTGAAGTGGATACATTTTGGCCTATACTGTCCAGGGAAAACAAATTAAACACCATAAACTATATATTTTCTATAAGCATATACCCTCTAGATGAGAGAATACAGGTCTTAACTGGTATTATCTTCCTCTATGCCTTGGACAATTTGTTTGTCAAATGTTGCAATTAGTTTTGGGTCACTATACATTAGCTATACATAATGACATTATGCCCTGTTTGCCCATGTTAACAAACAATTTAAAAAAACTTATAATACATTTTTTGTTTGTCTTGATGTAAGTAATAAACTCAGTAATTTTCATGGTGATGGTTAATTTTTTTCCCCTATTTGCGTGAGAAAAATACTGTATAGGCGCATGAATAGGGTATATTTAGGTCTTTTTCTAAACTTTCCCCTATTGGGATTCTTCGGGGCTTTTTTCCCTTACTCAGGACACAGGATACAAAATCAGTTGAAGTTTTCCTCTGTTGCAATTTGTTCAACGTTGACTCCTATTTTGGCTTAAGATGACTGGAATACTAACCAAGATGGTTGCACACGCCAGGTCTAGAGAGTGGTTCAGTTTCTCGAAGTTTGTGTGTGTGTAACGTTACTTGTGTATATTCAGTTGTGTGGAAAGGTTTAGCCTAATATCTGATGCTATTGATGGGGAAGGAGTGGGGTATATAAATCTTGTAGTCGAGTGAATGTCATATTTTGCTCCTGTTTTCTAGTGTGTGTGTGTGTGTGTGTGCATGTACAGCCAGTTGACTTGAGTGTCTCCCTTTAGCCCAGAGTTGAGGTGAAACAAGAGGCCCCCGTTGCGGCACAGAGACCCCAGAGGGATCAGAGACCCAGAGATCCCCGACCTGGACCCCCAATCACCAACAGAGGCCCCAGAACGCCAGGTACACTTCCTTATGAAACGCACATCTGCATGCAGAGGTGGAAAACTAGGACTTCAGAAAGCAAGTTATGTATTGTATACAATGTGTTGGTTCAACCTGTGCACTCAATGCTAATTGGCTGACCTACTCATTGGCTGATCTTATTGGCTGATCAGCTGGTTTAGTGAATGACTGGAATAAATGATGGAAGGACTTTTCACTTTCTGAAGTCATATTTTTTTTTTCACCTCTGTCTGTGTTTGTACACTGCATGATCTAAATTTTGTTTAGATCATGGTGCTCAGGTGGTGGGCTCTTCATTGTTTTGGTAACGTGAAGCAAGATCAAGATAATTTTTCTCTAGTGCTTCTACTAGCATAGCATTGGATGTTGCAATGAATAGAAGTGGTATTTGTCAGCTGACATGTTCTGCAGGTGCAAAAATGTGTTGGTCCTGTGTCAAGCTTTTTAATCTACCATTTCCCTGAACAAGACTTGCTCATACTCTGAAAACTGTCAGCGTAGTATTTTTTCATTACAGTGCAATTTCACACTTTTGTAATGGCATCCGCCGTATTCCCAATTTGATGTGGTCTGCAGCTACTCCGGCTTGCATTTCTCTGTCTTTGGCAAATATCCCCTCAGTCAGAACATTTTGCACCCTTGGAGGTGACTAAATTGTGTCCCTCCTCCCCACCCCCCTCTGCCTTATTAAAATCCGATTCCACATTAATCATTTCTGGTCCAGTGGAATGACATCTCCAAGGTGGCCCCCGTATGGCAAGTGTGTGCTCTTCCTCACATGCCTGTGGAGTGGTGACAAAAGGCTTGTCATCAGCGTGGTGACTGTACATGAGTTTAAGCAGCAGCGTTGAAACCCCCCCCCCCTTTTTCTCTGCCGATTGTTACAGTGCGGGACGGCGAGCAGGGTGAGGGCGTGGAGACGCGGCGGACGGTCCGGTATCCAGACAGCCAGCAGCTCTTCGTGGGGAATGTGCCCCATGACGTGGACAAGGCCGAGCTCAAGGAGTTCTTTGAGCGTGAGTGTCCTGGAAAACTTGTTTTAATTCTTTAGTACTACCAATGCTATAACTGTAACTCTAACTGCTGTTTTTACTATTGCCATTACTGTTAGTGTGTTTATTATGACTACTGTTATTATGGCTGTATAGCTAATCTGCTTCTGCACTCTCATCCTCATCGTGGTAGTAGTATTTATTATTGTAGTATTTGTTATCTAAGGTCTCTTCTAGATAAAAGCATCTGCTAAATTAATAAATGTACATGCAAATTGTCGTGTGTGTGTGGTAGAGTGACCTGCAAGCAGGATGAGTTTCATTGACTGATTGCCCATTTGTGTCCTGCAGAGTATGGCACCGTGTTGGAGCTGAGAATCAACAGCGGCGGAAAGCTTCCCAACTTTGGCTTTGTGGTGTTTGACGACTCTGAGCCCGTACAGAAAATCCTGAACAGCCGGGTAAGGGCAGGGCACATGGATGGATGAATTGATTGATTGATAGGTGATTTTTAAAAATTTTAAAAGGAAAATGTTTGTAAACTTGCAGGTATGCCATATGTTGAATGATTGCCAGAGTGTCAGGTTTGACAAACTACAATAACAGTGAATTTGGATTGTGTGTTTTTGCGAGAGTTGTTTTAATGGTGGTAGTGGGAGGCTGAATAAGGCTTGACCCAACTGGGCTGATGTAAGACAATATATGATTGAAATTGTCAATTCAGATTAAAGAAAAAAAAAGTCTAACATTTGCAAATCAAACAAGTACATAGATTTGTGTTATCTTTTTTTGCGATGAAACACAAAGATGTTATCTGAAGACTGACTGTTTGTAAAGGGAACAGTGATCAGAAGGGCAGAAGTAGGTGATTTTAAAGGGGGGGAAAATCCACTCACCACTAACTGTGGTGCGCAAGAAGGCGACTGGTCCTTTTGAACTCGTCAGAACCTAACGTGATCTGCCATGTTCCTTTTGTGTCTTCTCTTTGGTTCTAAATGTGGGAGGCGAGGACTTGGTGGCTGTAGTAGCATCACTGGAAGTCATGTAATACGTGGAGTTAAGGCCCGTACACACCAGATACGATACGAAATAACAGTGCGAAAATGCGAAAAATTTGTGTGCGAAATTGTACTCTTGAACACCTGAGAGATTCTACTGTTAACGTAAACTCTTTGTAACTTCGGCATATAGGCCTATTTAGGAGACTAGTCATCGTGAGCAGTAGGATCACCCAATCTATCAGCTTTTTTTCTGCTCGTCGTTCTATTGTGACATCAATGGAACCCTGCAAAATCATTATTTGATTGGTCAACAGCTCTTTTTCGCATGCGAAATTTTGCATGAAATGAGACCGTTAGCCTATGCCTACGCAAATGTTTTTAATCGCAACGAATTTCGTCCTCGGTGTGGACAGACTAATACGAATGCATGTGTTTAATAGGCTGCGTAATTTCGTGCGAATATTTCGTCCGAAAAATCGGACTCGGTGTGTACGGGCCTTTAGTCTAGCGGAAGTAATGACTGCAGAGAATGTTTTAGTTGTGATGTGAGTTTGAGGTATTGATGGTTGTGGTGTCATGAATTCATGCCCTACATTTCCCCTCTCCAGCCCATTAAGTTCAGAGGTGACATTCGTCTGAACGTGGAGGAGAAGAAGACAAGGTCCGCCCGCGAGGGAGAACGGCGAGATATCCGCCCACGTGGTCCTGGTGGCCCCCGTGACAAGCTCGGAGGGCCCAGGGGACCAATGGGAGGCCGCGGAGGACTTTCCCAGAAGCCCAGCTTCGGCGGCGGACGAGGAAGTGGACCCAACGAGGGACGATTCTCTGCGCCACGTCAGTGAAACGGACCCCAAACGGCTTCCCCTCAGCCCCAACTCCCTTCCCCACGTCACAGCCACTACTGACGCAGGTCATACTATTTGACATGGATCCCCTCATCCAAACACACCCTCCCCTGAACCTCATACATCAACCCTGACCCCCGATGGTCTCCTTTCTGTCTGCTTATGCTCGCCTGTCTGGTAGGTGGAGTATGGTCAATCCCAGTTTCATCTGGACTCTCAAATACTGTCTCTTACTTTTCATTCTTGAATTTGTTGTAGAGGAAGAAAAAAAAAATCAAAGATGGAGTAAAACAATTACTTGAATTGGGGAAAAAGGAAAGAAAAAAACATAAAATCAAGAGTCTGTTTTTTAGCGTTCTCTCCTTGTTTCTTAAAGGAACGTGTTTTTACTGTGTACTGCTAGCACCCGCTTTCAGGTTAAATGCAGGTATGGTTTTATTTGGAATTATTGCCAAGTTGGATCATGGTTGTGTACAGATGACTCTCTTTAGCATGGGGAATACAGAGAAAACCCTGTTTGCCTTTTAACTGTTGCACTTCAAACAACTCCACTGTCGAGAGAACAAATAAACTTGGTATAATATTTTACTCTTGTCTTGTGGATCTCGGTTCTTTCCTGTAGTGTGAAGAGTTGAGGGGTTTCTGTGAACTGGATGTGTTGGCAGCAACTACATAACTGAGGTTGTCACACAGCCCGTGTTAGGTTGTTTTAGTTCTCCATGAAGACATGCCTGCTTGACAGGATTGTTCCCCTTTGACATGGTCATGTTGTTCAGAAGGCTATTTTATGTAATAATTTTAGCCATGTTTAAAATGTAGAGAGTGGATACTTCCAAAATTACTTTAAAAAAAAAAACTGGATATAGAATGTTTTGAAAGTCTTAATATATAAGTAGGCTACACAATTCAGAGGAATGAAATGACAAACATTTCTGCAAAGAAATATTTTTGCTTTAAAATGTAAAGCTCAGAAGGCTACCGGTAAGTAAATCGAAAGTGAATAGTTGGAAGTTATCTAGCCATTTTAAAACCATAGCGCTAGCTAGAAAACGCCAGTCATTTGTGAAGACCAACGCTGCTGCGTTCTATACTGCTCCGCTAACTAGACATTTCCCGCAAACATCTTACACCTGGAACATGTCACTGTAGGTTGTTGAACCTACTTGCACTTGAAGCTTTTAGCAAGGCAAACACATAGGTTAGGCTACTACCCATACACACAGTTTCCTTACTGCTGCAGATAAACTTCAACAAAGGTTAAAAAGATATTTCTCAGATTCTTTACTCAGTAATCCATAAATCATCACTTGAAACTTCAAGACAGAGATGGGGTGGTTTGTCTCTCATGAAGGGAGAAGACGGCACAAAAAGGTTATGCCATCTTTTAAGACTGGTCTATAAACATGAATACTGCATGGGTCTACTAAAGGTGATGGAGCTTCATGATGTAAGCGCCTAGGTGGATGTCAGTCACAGGCTTCACAACATCTCTGGAGTAGTCTACAATCCATGACGTTGGTAACTTAACAATGCTCTTGTTACACGTACCCTGTGCAGTCCACAATACCAAAGCAATATCAAACAATGTTTTAGTCAAGGCCTATATGGCCTTGATAATAATAGTCTGCTATATTAAGTTGGTCAGTGAGTTTAAAGTATTATGATAATTTAAATTAAACTAGATGTACCGCAGAGCGTTACAAAATATGACTGCCGCCCAGTCCAGCACATTTTTCCCACAAAAATAACGCTGAAAGGCCTATATGATTCTAACTGTCTCACTAAATTGCATTATCCACACTCAATTCTCACTGGTATCTGCTAGACAACAAGTACCAAAACATGGTTAGTTCATAGATTTCACATATAAAATTCATTTTATACAACCCCACCCCCATCTTGCCTGTTCATAATTCTGAGAAATTCTTGAATTGTGTGCATGTGTGTGTGTGTGCGTGCTTGTGTGTTTGTCCATGTGCATGCATGCGTACATATGTCTACTGTGTGAGTATGTGTCATACGTATGATTACTGTGAATGTATATGTGTGCGTGTGTATCTGTTTATGCACATGTGTGCACATGGAATGGGTTAACATGACCCCTGGAGGCAAACATACAGAAAAAATTGGTCATCCTAGGCCCTACGGTTCTCAAGATATTCACAGAAAACTGTGTCTGCCCTACCCTCCTTTTGGGGGGTCCAGTCCAGCGGCGGGGCTACAGATCAAAACGAAAAAAAGATGGTTCCATGCTATCCATGTGGGGTTACATGCCCACCAAGTTTCGTGTACCCCGGTCTTTCAGTGTCCCAGGAATCCTTGTTGGTGTACGGTCACTAAATGTACACATAAATCATTTTATTGTAAGGCCCCCATGAGCGAAAGTTCACAAAACTTGGCATGCATTAGGAAGGTGTCATAATGATCCTACACTTTCAATTTCGTGCAGTTTTGACCATGTCAGCCAGAGATATTGTGATGAAAACACCTAATTTTTTACTTTTTAATTTTTAACTAGGTGGCACTATACATGAAATAAGTGGTAATGGGATGGGTTGACATGCCCCCTTAAGACCAACATACAAAAAAAAGGTGGACCTCCTAGGCCCTACGGTTCTCGAGATATTCACAGAAAACTGTCTCCGGCCACCTACAGGCCAGTTGGTGTATAGTAAGATAAATTAATTTATTGTGTGGCCCCCCATGAACGGAATTCCACGAAACTTGGTGTGCATTCAGAGGGTGTCATAATGATTCTACACTTCCAATTTTCGTGCAGTTTTGACTATGTTAGGTCACAGATACCTGCGATTACAACACCTCATTTTACTTTTTGTGTTTAACTAGGTGGCTATACATGAAATGAGTGGTTATGGAATGGGTTGACATGGCCCCTTGAGATCAACATACAAAAAAAAATGGTCCTCCTAAACCCTACGGTTCTCGAGATATTCACAGAAAACTGTGTCTGCCCTACCCTCCTTTTCGGGGTCCAATCCAGCGGGGGAGATCAAAACGAAAAACATTCATTGCAGAATAATATTATTATGCAGTTACGTATGAGCCTGATAATCTGTGGCTCATTTCCTATTCGCAATGTGAGGATAGTAGCCCCTTGGGAGCTGAGTCGGCTAAGAAATAGGATTAAGAAATCTGAATACATTTGAGGATAGTGCCAGCTATTTGGATTGGATAGAAGGTGCATGGGGAGTTTTTTTTTTTTTTTTTTTTTTTTTTTTTTCTGGTCAGCAGGTGGCTCCGCATTGGTATTCATGTGTGGTCGGGCTGGGCGGCTTGCTTTCCTTGGTCGCACTCATCGTGTATTTTAGGCCTGCAACCCGTGACCCACATTGGCTCAAGATGGCCTGGTACAGCTGGCATTGGCCCATGGAGCAGACGGACCCCCAGCTGGACAAAACCCCATAAAAAAAGCCCACGGCCCAGGGAGTCTGCAACACAACAGAGCTGGAAAGAAATAAATCGGGGAAAAAAACAGCTGAAGGTTGTGAGGATATGGGAAGGAAAGATGCACTTAGTAACGTGATTTTTCATGGACTGGTCAGTCATCTGTACTTCAGATGCTCTCAGGTGCTGAGTGAGAGGGTTAAGAGTGAAAGGTGGACAAATAGAGGGATCAGAGAGAGAGAGAGAGAGAGCACAGACATTTGTATTGCTACTCTGTCACCTTCACACTCTGTTCATGTGTAACCATTTTTTTTTTTTTGTCAGAAGCTAATTATTGAGTGTCTCACATCAGAGGCATCTGTGGGCTACACACTAAGGAGGAAGGGATAAAAAGGGGAGGAGAGGATTTGTACTTCATACTGTGGGAAGCATATTTCAGTCTGTCAGAGCCTTCATGTCTCACTGACTCTGGGCCCTGAGGTGGTTTTCCATGTCCGCTGCAGTGCCATTATAGTCCCACTGTAGCGTACATGCATGTGTATGTGTGTGTGTGTGTGTGTGTGTGTGTGTGTGTGTGTAGTGGAGCTGCGTTTGGAGGTTATGAGCTACACACTTCCCACTCAAGAATGAAGGGGGTAGGGGTGGGGTAGGGGTAGGTGGGAGGACAGCTAGAGAAAGAGTCCATTGAATTGATTCAGTCAGTCCTTTGTGGGTCAGAAAACCCTTGCATAATTTGCTTGCCAGAGGCAGGACATCCCACGTAACGGCATGTTAAAAAAAAAAAATCCTCTTATCACAATGAATGGTTATCACAAAGATTATGAAGATAAAGATGTCAAATTATGTGCTATAGTGAAACATTTGAGATGTCACCCCATGACGTTGAGTTATTTAATCTCCTTTTAGGTGTAGTTAGATTATTTAGAATTTTGTTATTTTTTCAAGTATAAAAAAATATAACTGTACCTTTAATGACAATGCCATCAATCAAAATTCTAATATAAAGCTGTAGCTGTTGTACAACCTTGTCATAAATCCTATACGTCCTAATCCTATCCTATACCTTTAATCTATACTGTCAATCTTATACATCATAAAAACAGGGTCACTAGCAATGAATGTGGTGAGCATTTTTGGGTTGGAAGCAAGGAGTTAAACTCAACCAAAGCAGCAGACAAAAATCAAACAAGCAAAATAATGCCGAGAAACAGCAGCAACAGTGCAGCAGCAAGGCCAAGGTCCTTAATTGAAGTGTACACTGCCTACGGTGCATTGCTCAAAAACTGATGACGATGTGACCAAAATATGTATGAACCCCCAGTGCCCAGAGGCCAAATGGAGACAACAGCCTGGGCTTGGAGAGCTTTCTGGATTCCATAAACACTTATTAAAACATATGGTGCTTTTAGGTAATCAGCCAAAATTCCCGCAGCTTCCATCTTCCTTTTACCTTGCTCTAAATATTAAAGTGGCAGAAGACCTATTTGGGGAAAAAAAATATGTAGATTATTACTATTTCAGGTTGATTTACTTAATTACTTAATAAAATTGACTGTGATTAAACCAAGCGAGTTATGGTGAAAATGTCAAAAATCATTAAATAAAGGTTAATGTCTAAGCCTACATCAACCTGTCCTGTGTGGTTTTATAACCAGATTTGAACATGCTGTACCATAACTCTCATCTCTCTGATTCTCCATGTACGACCCCCGTAGCTCCACCAATGAATTTATACCAATGTGATGTGCATCACATATTTATGTTTACAATGCTGTCTTTGATTAGAAAATAATACACAAAATAAGCAATGAAACAAACACCTGTGAATGTACTTGATGAAGACTATTTGATTTTCTATAGAATATAGTGTATAGACCCTGCACATTCATACACATAAATATTGAACACAACATTCAGACAGAACACAGGATAACAACCTTTTATCCAGATTTGTCCAATATTGTTTATCTTTGAAGGAATACAATTTAGGGCATAGTGTTTAATTTTTGTTTACTTTTAATATTTTATGATTACATATATCCTTGAGAAGAGTGACAGAAAACAATGGTCCAACTTCAGCAACCTTAACAGTGTTCAAAAACAAATTGGAGAATTTTGTTCAGAAAACCTTTAATAGTAGAATTAGAATTAGCATTAATGACATAGTTCAATAAATATTTTGTTTATATACAGATACAGCAGAAATTATACATTCCTTTTTTCATCAAATTGCTCACATTTCTGTACAAGCCAAAAATATCTGCCATTGTATTTATATCCATGCAAAATATTCAGTGTTTTAGATTTAGAAATAAAAAATAAACAGGATTTTGCTGAACTTTTTGCCTGCCTTGAAGTGCACTCTTGGAATATGAGAATTAGCAAATTAAGATGTGCACTTGGTGCCAACCCACACAAAATAAGCATGTAAACCAAAATTAAGGCCATACCAACTTGTGCAAAAATAAAACTTTCCCTTTGAATCACTCACAGATGTTCAAGAATGACCATGCCTTTCATTGAGTTCACTCACAATTGCTTAGATAGCTCATAAGAAAAACAACAGAAATTATGCCGTAAAAATAGAAAAACAAATCATGCCTAATAAATTCATTATTTAAAGAACTGGTGCAGATATTTAATTGACAATTAGAAGTATTTATGATGCCTCCAAAATTTAGCCTCCAAAATTGCATATGATACAGTTCCTCTGATCTCAATCCAGCATTGGGTTGCTATAGAAACAATGAACTTGAGTAGTCTTTAAAAACTTTAAGCATTGGGGACAAGAGGAGTTGAACCAGTGTTGCCATGGTAATCCAGTGGGCATTCTAGCAGGCCGATCATGTCACTTGTGACAAGCAGTACTTATCAGTAAAGCAGTGGTGTAAGGAGCTCTGTCGCTCAGGAGCTCTTTCGCACAGCGTCCGCCTTGCTGTTCAAGAATATAACCTTTGTTTGTCTTGGACCCTCTAAACTCTGATGAGATGTTCTTTTTCTCAAGCATCTCCTTTTCAAAACAGAAACAACATAGCCTGTTGTACCTTAGATGAACAGAACAGTTCATCATAGGGATGAAATAAAATCAGGTGGATGTAGCGATGAAACATTTAACTGTTGAATTCCATCCGTACCTCAAAACACTAATGCATTCAATGTTTACAAAATCCTGGGACCCTCAGTATTGCTGCATGTTAGACTAACACAGCTCCCGTATACTAATGCTACCCTGATAATTAAGTACTTTTAGTGATGTGACAATATTCAAACTGAATTTGGGTAAATGTAGCTTTCCTGCCTCTTTCAACTTAGTCTGAGCTATAATCCCAATGCTTTATACATGTTAATATACTGAGCAGAAGAAGGCTCAGTGAAAGGGTTGGGATTATTATGAGATGTATAATGCCAGTATAAAACAGCCCTTCAAATTTTATATCATGTTATTGGACATAACTTAGTTACAATTACTTCATGATATCTTTAGATTTGCCAGTGATCATCATGTTGAAAATATTTAAAGTGTATGTTGAAAGAGGAGTATCATTGAAGGTCTATTTTTAGAAGGGAGTTAAGATCATTTTGTTGCTATGGATATACTATTCTCCATCCACTTTTTTCCAACAAATGGAACAAAATGAAAGTACGTTTTTTTTCTGTGTTTGGATGGAATACAGAAATGTATGGACACAACTGTGAAGTAAGCAAAGCTTAAGAAATTAAACATATTGAGCATACTGTAGTTAAAAAGGATCTCCCATCAAGGCAATGACAATAGCAAAGTAGTTCTTTGGTTTTGAAAATAAACCAACCGGGCAACAAAGCATAAGTAAAACTGGCAAGTAATGATATTGCACTAAAATGATTCTAAGTATGCCAACATGCTACAGATGCTACCTGAAATATTTAATGCAATGCCAAAAGAAAATAAATCTTCAAGAAGATCAACAAGATCTTCTTAAAATGAAACAGGAGAACTTGAAGAGAAAAATAGACACTTAAATAAATAAATAAATAAATAAATAAATAAATAAATAAATACATTTTGAATGTCAGCTGAGACACTGCCTTTTTTAATTTTAGCTGAATACATTATAAAATTAATTTAGCGCTATAAGGAGTGCATGTTTCCAACTTTTTTTCTCTTTAAGTAAACAACCTGTAACAATGTAACAATCCATGCACAAGGTGGTTGGGTCAGATTTTGAATTCAACCTACATAGACTGCTGTAAAAAAAAAAGAAAAGTAAATAATAAATAGAACAAAAAATATATTGTCCATGCATAGTTCAACTGAGGTGTCTTTGACGTCTGATAATAAATGCTACTCTTAGAGGACCAGATGAGTTGGCATAATTATGTATGTGAGGCATAACACCAAACCTTAAAAGGCCTCCTTGCTCCTATATTTTCAGATATAAGAACTCTGATGTTTTGGATTAAAACTTGATGGCACATCAATCCATAAAACCCCATTTGGGATTATCGGCATGGTAAAGCTGAAAATAATTGCATATATAATATATTATTTGCATAGAGAAGCCTGGTGAAAAACAATTACATAAATGAAAGCAATGGATTCTCTACATACACTGTAAGATGAGAGTTCTTCTATGTCATTGGTTGAATACTTTGTGTTGATTGATTAGACTGTTTAAATTGGTATACATCTGGCTGTAATCAATGCACTTTTATATTCCTTATAGAGAAATGCATTTCTGAAGACTACTGTTTTCAAACACTGGCTCAGTTGCTCTGTCATCAAGTTTAAAAAAAAAAAATGACATTGACAGGTTCTTGTCAGGGTACTGTACATTAATGTAATGTATTCAATGACAGTGGGGTTAAATAAAGGATGGAACTCGACCTTTTAGAAAGATCACTTGCTTCTCGGCCTCCCTTTTTCTGTTCCTCCAGAGAATGACAGGCTCTCAAAATGTTTACGTGAGCAGCACACGAAAGGTCGCCAGCGGAGCGTATGGCAGAACCGCCGGGGTGCAACAAGTTATTTTATTATTCCCCTCAGGATTGTAATCAATGATTTGATATTAATTTCACCATACGTATATATGTTTTTCGTCCTTTTTTTTTCTTTTTTTTTGTAAATACGAAATCCGTCAAAAAATAGGCATATGAACAAATCAATATAACAGTGAAAGGAATGTGGTGTGAGGAGTGTATTTTTTTTCTCTTCAGTCAACTCCAAGAAGTTGAGAAAAAAAAAGTATTACAGCAACATGATGTTTACTTGGCACATAAATCAATACTAATATGTCATCGAGCAGAAACATAAAGGAAAGGTAAAGGAACACAGCTTGTATAAACAGTATTCTTTTCCACTTGCACGTGTCATGTTCCCGTCATTTATATAGAAGTGGAGTCAACCTCATGGCATCCAAGATTCAGGGAAAGCTTTGACAAGTGCTTGCAATACACATATTGTAGCGCAGTGAGCAGTAGGAGGACCCAGTGGTCCTTGCATCGTATCTTTTATGGAAGCACCAGACTGCCTTAGAACTTTCAAAACCCCTCGAATTCCAGCGACCTTTCCTGGAAGAAATTAGTTTTTTCTTGTCTTTTTAAAGATAGATATGTGATATATTACAGTGCTGTATGATTCCCCCTCCCATCGTTATAATGCAGAGTATGTCTTCCAGTTGCAAAAAATACTGTCTCACGTGAACATCATATTCCTTAGAGGAGATATTCAGCGGTCAATTAGTTCAGATGGTCTCTGTATTTGCAAAAGTCTGTTTACTCAGTCATTTTGTATTTTCTTTTCTTTATTTATTTTTTTCAGTAAATATATTGCCACATTCATGATATCATGCATTTGACTGCATTGCTATTGCACAGGTCCAGTTATTCAGAAGAGGGGGGGCGGTGGGGGTTTAGGATTAGATTTAAAAAAAGAAGAAAGGGGAGAAAAGGAAGTACCTCTGCTGAAAGGGCCACCATCGAAAGCCAGTGGTGCTGTAGAGAAAGAGGAAGAGCAGGAAAGATGGAAGTGGTGTGGAGTGTGATGGAGTGCGTTGGCCATGTTTTTCTTCTTCTTCTTCTTCTTCTTCTTCTTCTCCTTCGTTGTCGTCTTCATCATTCTCCATCTCTTATCTCTTCTCACCCTCTTCTCACTGCCCATATATGCTTACTGCTTATGGACATCCTCAATGCGGATGATCTTGTAGGTGATCCAGTAGAAAATGTTAAAAATGAGGAAGACCATGGGGAAGGCCACACGTGACACCGTGTCGATTCGTTTGGCTCGGCCGATGAAGAGCTTGCGCATCTCCTCCACGGTCTTCTCGGGCGGGTTGTTGGAGGCCGGCGCGTTGTTGTTGTTACCCTTGATGGCTATGCCGTCTTTGGCCTGCAGACAGGTGGGCCCCATGCCGTAGGCAGCGAAGCTGAAGCGTCCCTCACCTGCCTCGTCCTCCTGCAAAGACAGCACAGGCCACAACCAGTCAGTCTGTAAGCAGCCTACACAGTCAGACTAGCATTTGTGGGATTTTTCAGATCTCTGTTAATGACCAAAACAAGATTAACATTTAGTACAGTAGTCCTCCTAACAAGGTGGAATTATAGCCATACTCTGTCTTATTTCTATGGACCCATTAACCCATTGACACTTCTGACTTGACACAGACTCATTATGATAGTTGTTGTACACGGAGTAACTAGTATCTCTCGGAATCTACCTAGTTTCCTATTAATATGTTGCTGTAGATTTACATATCTGAATCTACTATCAGCTGAAGTCGTATAAACAAAGCAACAAAGAGGCTGAAGGACAATCTACTGTCCTACAACAGAACTGCAGACCTGTCTAGTCTGACTATCTGAAAAGCATTCTCTATTCACAGCCTTCCCCTGCAGCCTAGGTAGGGGGGGCTCTAATTCACAGTCTGTATCCTATCAGGGGCAGATCCAGGCCAGACCACTTTGCCTCCTGGGAAGTGAGCCCAAGCGGACCGCCTGTTCGAGTGACAGACCCCCTTTAAACAAACGCTAATGTGTTATTAACATTCAAGCTGTTCGTTCACCTTTTGCTCACCTGCCTACAGCATCCAATGCAATCCCTGGGAATTGCCGCTAAATGTCTACACAGTTTTGCAGCCTTCTCCTCGCTCTCTCCACCTTCAATACCCTGGTTAAGTCTGGAGCAATCAGCCCCCCCCCCCCCCCCACCCAATTCTCTACCTGTTTCTGCCTCCAGGGACAGAGAACAGCACCGCCCAATACCCCTTTCATTTGTGAGAGTCCCCTTCTGTACAATTTTGAACCAGTCGGCCCCCGCGAAACAATTTCCGTGAGAGCCTCCTGCCCCGGCCTCGGCCTTGTCGAGACACAGCGACCAAATGGAGAGTCTGAAGTTATTACTGAGCTCTAACTGCACCCATTTCTAACATTCTTTCACCACCATCACCTTCTCGTTTACCTCCACTGCTATTACCTTAATTGCAACTGCAGTGCTGATGTACAAGGTGGCTTGGAGCTCAGGAGATTTGTGCAAAAGCCAGTCCCTCCATCACATACACACACGGCCACACACACACACACCTTTATGCTCACCGTTATAAGATAAAAAAAAAAATCTAATGTCAATATGCAAAGCTTTCAAATCTGCTGACCCTCGTCAACCTACTCCTCCCACCCTTCCTCAAATATCCATTCCCAGAATCCAACCGGATTGATCTATTGACCGCATAAACTAAGCCGTATGTCTTTGTATGGATTACACGTGTTTGTATGAATTTATTATTGACCCCCTCCCCCCCCAAGGTGTGATGCACAGTCAAATGCTGAGGTCAGTGTGCTTCATCCGCGGCTGTTTTAATGAAGTGACCTTGTTGCCTTGAACAGAGCCCAGCTTTCTGAGATTCAGCAGATGCTATATTCGATTTCCCATCTTAATGTCAAACCTAAATGGGCCAAACTGAAAGCCGCAGTTAATTACATTTCAGTGGCGATGGAGATTTTGCTTTAATTATGGCTTCCACTGCCATCAACCCCCCTCCAACCTCCCCGACTCATCCACCCCACCCTTCGCCCATGAAAATGGAATTGGAACAGGGATCTTTATCTTCTCTTACTGCTGGCCTTAAAAATTTAAGGTGCAAACATTTAACATGACCCGTCCACTGTAGCAAATGAAAATGGCTAGAGGGTGGAGAGAGAGAGAGAGAGAGAGAGAGAGAGAGAGAGAGAGAGAGAGAGAGAGAGAGAGACAGCTTTGATTCTGGAGGATCGGCCATTTTACTTTGCAAGGGATCCATTTTTAGACACTTTGTCCTCTTTCTGTCCTTGTCTTTGTGCCATCCCATTTATAACTGTTAATGTGTGTGGAAAGCTGAATGGAGGAACATACAAGGATGGGATAGGGAAAAGGGGGTGGAGAGATGTATGCACGTGTGGCTATTGTGTTAAGAGACAGAGAGAGAGAGAGAGAGTGTGTGTGTGTGTGTGAGAGAGAGAGAGAGAGTGTGTGTGTGTGTGAGAGAGAGAGAGAGAGAGTGTGTGTGAGAGAGAGAGAGAGAGAGTGTGTGTGTGTGTGTGTGTGTGTGAGAGAGAGAGAGAGAATGATAAGTGGGCGGAGAGCTCATCTTGTGTCTTGTGTTTTTTTTCTCTTGTGTCTCTGCATGTAGTTGTATGATGCCGTGCCGGGCACTACGACCTTTCGTCGTCCTACAGTGAAACGGACGAGCTCTGCGTGTGTGTGTGTGCGCTCGTGTGTGTATTAAAGATGCTCCACTTTATTCGCGGCGGGGTGAGATTAATGTGGCGTTGCGGCGACGTGAGCAGAAGTGCTAAAGAGGTGCTGAGCTGCGGTGTCGCGTCCTCCCTGCATCTCTCTCTCACACACACACACACACACTCTCTCTCACCGCCTGATTCATTACCAGCCTCCCTAATTAAAAACCCTACTCTAATGCAGCCCTGCATGCGTATGTGCGTGTGTGTGTGTGAGACGAATGTCTATGTGTGTGTGTGTGTGTGTGTGTATTTGTGTGTGTGCTATGTGTATGTGGGAGGAACCATTCGCGCCCAAATGGTGGTCTTACATTTGTGTGCAAATGATGAAAAATGGTTTGTGGAACCATGTCACGGTATGTGTGCGAGAAAAAGTGAAGCATGAACTTCACATGCACAACTACCACTGTGCATGTGAATGAGCAAATGAAGCCTCAATGTAAATATGTGTGTATTCGTCTATTACGGTGTAGATATGTCCACTCATTTCCGTGTATGTGTGTGTGTGTGTGTGATTTGGGTGGTGAAGGTAATGTAGGGGATGGACATCAGGATGCAGCACACTCCTGCATTTGCAAGTCAGAGAGGTGATGTCTCACACGACAGTCAGGACCTCTGAACGGCCTCATCCATCACGTCACTCCCTCCTGATTGATGCATTTATATCTCTTACTTTAGCCATATGATCTGATTAATGTTTCTGACTAGGAGACATCCTAATGCAGGTCAGATTGGGGCATTTTACATTCAAACAACATCTTCAGATGAATTACAGTTTTGTTTTTTTGTATTGTGTGCATATGTTTTTGTTTTTCATGTTTTGAATTTGTTTGCCCTGTAAGTCTGGGTGCATGTCATATTTAAAATATCTCCTTGATGTTGCTGTTATGTGAGGACTGTGCCTTAATCAGTGTTCTGTTATCACTGGTTTTTTTTTTTTCACTGTGAAATTGAATCAGCTAGGGGTGATGAGACTGTACGGTGATAAAGGGAGGTAAGGAGAGGAGAAAAACAAAATATCAAAATATATTTGGTAATGTACAACGCGGTCTATTAAAATCTTCGAGCTCAGAAAGAACATGGATTAAAAGCAAACACCACCGCCTCATGTGCAACCATGTAATCATAATGAAGTCATGTAATCAACCATGTAATCATAATGAAATCTCCCCCACACACACACACACATCATTGTCATGCTCTGCCAAGTCCACACGAGCATGTACACATATCTGCATCTGCGATCGGTAAAAGCGAACTAGGTGACCTGACAAAACAAAGGCAGGAATACAACACTGACAAAGCTCCCCATATACCCCTTCCCTGCATCGCTTTTAAAACATTACGCTGCTCGATCCCGTCTCGCTGCACACAAGAGCCCACGGTGCAACTTAGTTATCGCTCTCCGAGCTTATTTACATTGATAATCCTCAACGCTTATCTCCTCTGCTTACATAGAGCCAGTCCACTTCTGCAGCTGGAGGGCAGGTAGAGGAGATGGACAAAGAGAGAAAGCAAGAGAGAGAGAGAGAGAGAGAGAGTCAGGGAGACGGACAAGGGAAGCGACGACACTGTCCCTGGTGACTGGCTCTCCTTAAGCACTGATCATCCGTCATGAACTGATTACTGCGGATCAATCAGAGGCTCCCTAATAAGCTCTTGTCACTGGCTGCGAGATGGCGGCTGGCTGGCCGGCCGGGTGCAGGGAGAGATGTGACAGGACTGGAGGGGCCACTCTTGTCTTGCTCGTCCCCCACCAGCCTACTCCTGGGTTATCAGAGCCTGGCGTGGCGTTACAGCAGAAGTGGTGTAGCTACGGCGATAGCAGCACGGCACAGCACAGCTGCAGCCTCAGTCCCACGGTGTGTCTAAAACAAGCCTTCCCCTTCCAGCAGTCACCGTGACCCCCAGTACAGAGGCAATTAAAGCCCAGGACATTAACATTAGTAGACATTAGCTAGAGAGAGGGAGAGAGAGAGGGAGTCAGGGAGAGGGAATGATAAGAGTTAGAGAGAGAAACAGACAGAGAAAGAGATAATCTGAGAAAGAAAGGGAGTAAGGGGGAAATAATTGGTTTGATTCTATTTTTTCTGTCACTTACATTGTCATTTTGGATTGCCATTTTTGTCAAATGCAAGGTTTATTATTTCAGCAGATTATGTGTGGGGTCTTTTGAGGTCCATTTTGGCTGTGCTGTAGTTCACATTTGGGCGTATCAGTGTCAACTGCAACACATTATCCCACATTGAGTTACTTTGGACAAATTCACATTACAGTAATTAGCCAGCAAAGAAATGTAAGATTTTGTTACATTATCATGACTGTTAACATCTTGACTGATTCCAGACTGTTTGGCTAAAGATAGTGCTGCATAGCTTTGTTCCCTACAGGCTTTATTCCCTTTTTTCATGTCACATCTTTCTCTTCACCTCTCTCTCTCTCTCTCTCCCCACTCTTCTGTCACTGCCCATCTCAATAAATCTCCCTCACTACCTCTCTCTCTCCTTTTCCTCTGTCTTCCTCTCTCTCTTTCTCTTGCCATCTACCTCTCTTCTTTCCCTTGCAGTCTTTCTCTCTTTTCTCCTCCTGTCTAATTATCTCTCTCTCTCTCGTTCTCTTTGCAGTCACTCCCCGGCCGTCCCCTTTGCCTTGCCCTCCGTGTTCCCACTAGCGCCAGTAGGGGGAATCCTTTGTCTGCTGCCCAGGAGCTGGAGTCCTCTGAGGGGGGAGCTGGCTGATGCAGACGGGTGGTCAGGGGCGGTCGGTCGATGGCCACGGCAGCGCCAGTGCTAGTGCTCGGGGTTTGTTTTATTGTGTGGTGCAGGGACGTGACAGCTCTCCGCTGCAGCATTTGGGCTGAATGATAGCCCCTCAGAGCCGTAATGGAGGACTGTACCACTGACTGATAGCCCGGGAGAGCCGTAATGGAGGACTGTACCACTGCTGTGAATCACAAGGGCCTGTGAGGCTCATTACTGAGCTGTAGCACTGCGACTGTGAGCATGGGTGAGGAATCCAGTGGTTGGTACGACACTTCTGGGGTTAAGCTATGTGTCGTTTGTTACAGATAACCAGGAATATTTCCCATACATTTTTCCCTTCATGAGTGTATGAGTGTCTGTGTGTGTGTGTGTGTTTTGTAGGATGAAGGTGATAACTGAAAAGAAGCCTGGCAGCATGTTGAGATTTCAGCATGATCGGTCAGTAAGTCAAAAAGAGAACACCACACACACACACACACACTCACATACACACAGGAATATGTACACACACACTTCCCCTTGCATGCACACACACACACACGCACGCTCACTAACACACAGACGTACAAACACAAACATATACACACACACACACACACATAAACACAAAAATATGTACACACACTTCCCCTCGCATGCATGCACACACACACACACACACACACACTGACACACACCACACACAGATGCACAAACAAATACACACTCAAACACACAAAACCAAAGGCTGAACATGACAGGAATGCCAACGCTGCATGACTCTCTCTCTCTCTCGCTCATTTGTTCCCTAAGGAGATTGTTGTTATTCCCCCATCTCTCTCTCTCTCTCTCTCTGACAAAAAAGGATTAGTCTGCATTTCTGCACAAAAGAGAGAAAAAAAAATGCAGACTAATATTTAATCATATCTCATTCATACGACATAATTTGGAATCTCTGAAACGCTGGAGGGGAGATCAGGTCACGGCCTACAAACACGAAGGGATTTGAGCCTCCGCTTCCCGGCTTCTAAACCACATGGCACTATGGCTGCTGGAGCTGGTGTATATGTGTGGGCATCCCATAGCCATGACTTACCTGGAGACCGAAAGCACTCGGGACTAATCTAGCCACATCAACCACACCTGTTACACATGCCCCTCAGGGGTAGATGGGGGAAGTAGAGAGGATAATCGGATTTCAGATTTAGAGTTGAGTTTTTTTTGTTGTTGTTGTTCTTTCTTTTTACTCTTCAAATTGCATAGAGAATGTACATACTCAGTCTGCATCCCAGCACGTCTCAAGGGGAGTTTGCATGTGGGGCAATTTAACTGAAATGATGGACAAAGTGCAAAGTCTGGGCAAAAAGCAAAGATGAACTAAAGCTAATTTAATAACTTGGCTATAATTGCTAATTTAATAATTTAATACTGGTAGTTTGAGCAAGACCCTAAGTGCAAACATGGGTAGGTAAGTGCAGTGTTCCCACATACCACACGATAGCTTTAGTTCATGCCCGAGACACTTTGCTGGTGTCTCCATTTTACACTCTTCCACTTTTGCACATCATTTAAACTAGGACCCCTAAAGTGTTTACCAATGTCAAGCAGCTCTACCCTGTCCGTTTCTCTTTTAGACATGCAATGACTTCATATCTAGTATCTCCATTTATTACAGTGCTCTGATTCTTTGCTTGTTCTCAGTCAATGCTATGGCAGGTCCACTTATGGATGAGCTCTTACTATCTCTTCAGGGTGGCTGTTGCCTCCCCGTTTGGTGATATGACTCACAATTGATTTGAAACTCGCTGGACCTATAACAGTCATTGATTTGACACTTAGGGACCCTTTGGGAATGTTACAGCCCCAGCAAGCCTGTAAACAGAGAGTTACTGAGGTAGGAAGGGGGTGGGGGTGTCGGAGGAGCAGGGTCAAGATCAAAGTTCAAATACAATCCGTGAGAACTGATGATGGCTCTCTGCATTCCCCAGCCCCTGAAAAAAAAAACCTTTAGATTATTAACACAACGTTTCGACCAGAGGTCTTCGTCAGGTATCAAAAGAGAGAACTCTTCCATTTAATTTTGTTTTGTATACAAAAACAAAATTAAATGGAAGAGTTCTCTCTTTTGATACCTGACGAAGACCTCTGGTCGAAACGTTGTGTTAATAAACCACTCTGGGAGCTTATAGAAACAGTGTGCGGGTATCTTTTTATTTTTCAAGAGTTCTCTCTTGACCATCAGACGCTCTATAGGCCTGATTAAGCGACAGGGCTTCAGACGAGACCTTCCTCCAAGCTGGCCCCAGTGCTGAAATATTCACTCCCTGTGTGTTTAGCAACCACTAAACGCAAACACAGGAACATGAAAGCCCACTGAGTTTTTCACTCCACTGAATATTTAACCTTGTTGAATATTTAAGAGTATCTCTGGGCTTACATGATGTCTGGGGAATGAAAGAGAGAGAGAGAGAGAGAGAGAGAGAGAGAGAGATTAGGGAGAGAGGTGTTTGACTGAGGCATGGAGTTTGTGTATGTGCGTGCGTATGTTTGCATGAGAGGAAGAGGGAGTGTGTGTGTGTGTACATTTGTGTCTTGCTTGCGTGTGAGGCGCTGGTTCACCTTGAGGTGTCTTCTCCTTCTCTGGAAGCGGAGCAGCTCCTTGTGCTGTCGGGCGATGAAGTTGACGGCGGCGTACTCGAGCAGGGCCGAGAACACGAACAGCAGACATACGGCCATCCAGATGTCGATAGCCTTCACATAGGACACCTGCGGGATGGGGTGGCGTGTGTGTAGGAGAGTGGGCGAAGTTGTGGTGGGGGGGTAAAGGTGAAGATGGGCAGATGGAAGGATTGATGGATTGATGGGTAGGTAGGAAGGATGGAGGGGAGATCAACAGGGTTGGCACAGGGGGTAGAGAGACAAACAAGATGGCGGACACGGGCCGAACGTGCCAGCTCCATCAGCTGAATCACCCGCGTGTCTGCTCAACCTCAGCTCAAACTGATGAGTCATGTCCAGAGAAGAGCTCAGAAGAAAAAAAGAAGTGAAGAAGAGGAAGAAGAAGAAGAAAAAGAAAAAGGAGGAGGAGAGGAGGAAAAGAAGAAAAAAGAAAAGAAAAGCAAAAAAAAAAGTTTTCTAGATGGGATTATGGCAGACCGGAATCCATCATGATCCATAACGCCCCAGAGGTATTTTCTCCATACAGCTGGCAAGGTATGAAGCCAGACTACAGCACTTAACTCAGTACAGAACATCAAAAGGTTTCTGAATAAGTCACATATATTTTAATATTTAAAGTACAACTGTCTCTGAGTACCTCCTGCTAGGCCCTCAGTATTTTTTCTGTAAAACAAGAGCTAAATTACCCAGATATCTCAATGACTTTCCGCACATGGTTGCCTGGACAGGACGACATACTCAGAAGGTCTTCACATGACGGACACAACAAAATGGCATTTGTTTTGGACTTGGCTGGTCTGTCAAACTGGAGGACACTCACTCTGAATTACAAATCATTGACCAAAAGGTGGCCTGAATGCGGGTGAAGTGGCATTTCAAAAGGCATGGTTCGGTTCAGGAGGCGCTGTGAGTGGAGATGATGCAAGTCAAGCATTCGGAATCAACACATTTCTCAGCTAGACCACCTACGCCTTGGAGAGGAAGTCCCCGGAGAAGTGTTACATGTAACAGCAACTTGACATATGAATGCTTACATCATCCTTTCCTATTACATAACAAAGATACAAATTTTAGACGAATTGGTGAAATTATCATAGCTATTACCTATAAATCACTGATTAACATTATTAATCTGTCAATCATTTTATAGTCATAATAAATTACTTAACTTATCTATCACGTGAATGCAATAGATATATCATAACTATCCCGCCGTGAACTTGTACAGCCGATCAGTCATTATAAATTACATAATCTAAGAAATTGATTTAGTATAGCATGTGAAGGCTATAGCTATACCATGTATATCCTTAAGTGAACTTGGAAATACAGAGGGCATGGACTATGCTATATATATATATATATAAAAAATATTATTAAAAATATTGTTTGCGTGATGCCCCGTGTGCAGTGGGCACGGACAGAGAGCCGCTAATGAATGCAGAAGTGTCAGCATAGGGTCTGAATCACCATCCGCCCTGACACCAAAACGTCCCCCACACCACACACACACACACTGGTGCAGTCAGCCGCACATGTGCGTGAGTGTGTGTGTGTGTGTGTGTGTGAGAGAGAGAGAGCACCTTCATTCAGCCGAGTTGCGCAATCATCATTGTGACAGCCGAACGGCAGAGGACTCACAGTTCAGTGGCTTCATTTTCAAACCACATGAATCACCTAATGTCAACAAACAAAAATATATAAATAATAATAATAGTAATAATAATAATAAATAAAAACAAGGCAGTGAGTCTCCCCTGGACGTAATTACACTTTTCCAGCCACTCACGCAATCACTCCACTTAATCCTCTGTTCCACAGAGACAGAGAGAGAGAGAGAGAGAGAGAGAGAGAGAGATGTTTCGTGTCCAGAGTGAGAAGTGCTACTGTGTATTCACCTTCAGGACATGTTATCCACATCAAACAGAGACCTATAATGATTGAAGATGGAATGAAAAGTTATTTTCGTTTCCTCTCCCGTGTGCTCATCCGAGCCACATGAATTAGACAGTTGTCATTTGTCCCCACCACAAATGATTTTTGTCATACTTTTTTTTCTTTAACTATTCCTTGAACTGTAACAATAGGGTACTATTTGTCCTCAAAGCCTGAGCACACAGCATAAAAGAAAGATTTATCAGCAATCAATAGACAGTTGAAAAGCAATCAGTCATGATTCATAGAAGAGAGCCATTGTGTAACAATCGATATGCACCAAATCAATTTTGCATTAACTGACATGCAAAATTAATCACATTTAGGGATTGCTTCAAATGGGAGCCAATCCATGTTAGACTTTGATGGGATCAGAGTCTGACCGTTGTTCTTATTCATCACTGATGTCCCTAACACCGTCCACTCCACTGCGTTTCTGTGTGTTTTGTGCTGACCACTGATTGTGAAGTAATATAGGACCTCCTGCGGGTTAACCATCCAATTGTTATTGCATAAGCTTTGAGCATTGATTGGAGGCTTTATTGATGGAAGGTGGGACAGAGGTGGCCATTGTTCTTTGTTTCCTTAGAAGAGTAATTTGTTGCATGTCTGTTAGCTCGATTAAGAGCAACTAGTGCTGTTAGCATCCTTTTAATGGGTAACTGCAGATCCTCTCACCAGTCAATAACAATGGAGGAAACCATAAATAGGAGCTAATTAATATGAAATGGTTTGAACTCTGGTACCGAGGCATGACTGTCCAGCATTCTCTTTCTTATTTGGGTCAGTTCTGGTGGATAGTCATGCATATGGATAATGAGGGTTTCAATTAATCAATAGATACTTTAGATTATCTGATTATGTGTCTCACTGAATTATCTAAAAAAAACAAAAGAGTAAAATAAACATACCACTTCATGAGAAATTGTAATTTATAAAAATCTGCATCAACAATGGCTTGTTTTATGGCGTACTCTGCAATTCAAATTTCAAAATCAATGTTTAATCTTTTAATCTGTGAACATTAAAAGTACACTATGCACGTTTAGGTATAGCTACTGTAGAGCTCCCTCTAGAGTTGCAATATATTTATATTTTTTACTCTGCTGTTGCAAATAGCAAACTTCTTGTGACTCACCCCCCCCAAAAAAATACTTTTGTTGTGGAGGTGAAGGATCTAAATATCTAAAAAGATCTTTAAAAAAAAAAACAAAAAAAAAAAACTCTCCAAAGAGCTATATCTATTGACAAGGTAATGTTTCAAGGTAATGCATAGCTATGCTAGGCTAACTAATTATCTATTACAACTTCGTTTACCATCAACTTGGCTTCGTAAAGATTATATTAAGGTGAAAATCTTGTATAGTGTACCTTTAAAGAATAATCACTAAACAGGAACATATGCTTGAGATGTCAAGCTCATGTCAACATTGGATGTTGACACACACTTTACATCTGGTTGGGGATATCCAACAAATCTCCTAGCACATAACTTGAAAACGTAGTTTATGGATATGTTTTACTCTGATGATATGGAAAAAAATTGCTGCACCAGCAGTTTACTCTAGTACTCTACTGAGAGTGCTGAGAAAGCTACATGAAAACCAACATGAAACATTCAACCTGTGAGATAAATGAACAATTATTAAACTCAATAAATATTTGATCATCAATTATAAGTGAATTTATCAAAATATTCAATATTACCGACGACCTCTGACGTCCTCAGTTAAGTCTTCCATTATTCCAACACACATAGAATCATACCCTTTTCCAATGAGATTTAATAAGGTCAGTGATGACCATAGGCAGGATAATGATTCATTGTTCCACCCAGGCTACTGCCTTTGCTTCTGGCCAGGAAGGGCATGCAGTCCCAATGTTAGAGGTGGAAATGGCAAACAGATGCTCGGTGAATGGCCACAGCCACATCCAAGGCACCAGGTAGGCCTACCACCAGGTCAATGTACCGGCTTAGTCTGTACCGCCTGGATGCTCTTCATGTCATATTAAGGTTTCAGTTTTTTTTCAGTGCAAGGTCTAGGGTTGATATGATTGGGGGTCATTGTCACATTGAAAGGTTTGCTGTTGTGGCAGCCAGGTGTTTGGCTGACATGTCCTTGTGCTTAGCGGAGTTAATGATGCTATTGATCTTAACAAGATCTCCGGGGACCATACCAGCAAACAGCCTCGTAACACCAGTGATCCAGTACCACATCAACCAGTTAGATCCACGGCTCATTTGTGCATCCCTATGTTAGACACACACACACACACACACACACACACATACACACACACACACACACACGCCAGTGTGCATAGTCCATCCAGACATTGCCAAAGTTACTTGGCAAACTCTAGGGGTGACAATTCGTTTTTGTCCTCAGTAAAGTGGCACTTTTGGCAACCCTTCCCAACAGCAGATTGCTATTGAAGAGTAGCCCCCAATGACGAAGGCAACCTATGCAGAGCGTAATCTGTAAAAAACATTTTCTGACCCTCCTTGGATCCTGTATTCAAAAGGCACCTTCTGGATACATGTTGATTTACAACTCCCAGCCAACTCATTTTAAGCACATTTATGAATATTCAGCTATAGAAATTTTAGTCTGTCCACATTTGCACCCGCTTTGATATGCAAAATAGAATGGAAACTCCCAATATCAAGCGATAAGCTGTGAACAGCTGTGGGTTGTCAGGACAATGTTAAGAGAAACAATGAATGCAATCTCAGCAAATGTGCAAACCCTTTCTATCAACTTCAGTTACACTATTTCCTTCGTTAATCAGTTTTAAATCGACTTCTAAGAATTTGGAGCGTTCCACTCTGGACTGTTTGAATGGTCAAAAATGCATCAGAATGTTGGATGGAAACTCAACTACTTCCAATCCTTACTGTATGTCCAGACATCCTGGACGACATTTAGATGTTTGACCTCAGACATCACAGAAATCCTTCCACCAGTTCACCATCTACCTTCAACCACCTCACCTTCACCACACCACGCAATGCCACCTCCCCCAAGCCAACGGGGCAGCGTTCGCTTCGGACTCACCTTGGGCAGGGAGGCGCGGGAACCGGAACTCTGCGTGGTCATGGTCAGCACCGTGGTGATGCCAAGGCCCACTCGAGCAGGCGCGGCGTCCATGTTGATCCAGAAGGACACCCATGATAAAATGACAATCAGAAGACTGGGGATGTACATCTGAATGAGGTAATAACCCATCTGCCTCTCCAGATGGAATCGGGCCTCAATGCAGGTGAACTTTCCTATAGTGCAGAACACACAAGCATGCTTTCACTATCAACGGGGACGGGCTGGGGGTGTGAGAGATCAAATGTGCAGGGGTTTCTGTATCCGCCGGTTTGTTGGGCTGCCAATACAGAAACCACTCATGATCGCGGTCAGAATTGGGGTTTTTTGGTTTTGTTTTTTGTATGTTTTTTTGAAGGTGGGGTTAGGGGAAGTAATATATTAAACGCACACATACAAACACACACACGTACATACGCACACAAAAAGACACAGAGGAGAACACAAAAACACAATGGGTAATTTGGGAGGAAGGAGAATGTTCTATTGCCATTGATTTATACAGAGAAACACACTCCAGGGCAGTCCAGGTGCTGTTCATCTATATAAAAATCAGAATCAGACTTTCTCGCTGAGGCAAAAAAAAAGACACCCAGTAATTCTCCTCTGTGGGGTTCTGTACCTCAGAGAGCTGAGAGAGAAAGGCAACAATTTTCCCCAGATAATCGTGTTTGCTGATCGAAAACAACCATCTGAATAACAAGTGATAATACACCGTGGTGACACTGCATTGCACCAGCACAATAATTAAAATGACAACTAGGAGCCGGGGAATCGCAACAGGGGATGGGGACAATAAAAAGAAGGTTTGGTGAAAAGATAAGGGGAGGCGAGGAGTTGGTGGGGGCCATTTGTTGTTTTGGTTGGGACTTTTGGGGGTGGGGAAGAGAGGGAGGTAGAGAGGGGGGGTAGGTTTGGAGACGGGAAGAGTAAGGTAAACATCGGGGGACGCTGAAGTGCAAGGCAGCGATGCCGAGGAATGTTCTCTGCAAATCACAATAGACGGCTTCTAATAAATCTGAGGAGAAGACGGGAGGAGGAAGGAGAAGGAGGAGGACAACAATAAAAAAATAAATAGAAGAAGAGAAGGACATTTGAAATCCCCCCTCCCGTTTCTTTTTTTTTTTTTTTTACTACTTGGCTGGGGAACGGCGGAGCACGTACACACAGTGCGGTATGGCTGGGCGGTAATGGGGGCTGGTTGTGAAGAAACGGCGGTAGTCCTTTGAGGAAGACATGATCTCCAGGAAGGAAGGAAGGAAGGTAGGGAGGGAAGGAGAGGGGACGGCCAGGGGGGTCCACTCGGGGCCCCTTCGCTGAGTCTGTGCCATCCCCCCCCTCTCCCCGAAAAAAGAGAACCAAAAAAAAAAGAAAAAAGAATGATGACACTGATGACGAGCAGAGACAGCATACTGCAGCAGTCACTGCACTCTGACCACAAGCTCGTTATGTGGCTCAGTGCGTGCCAGGTTTGAACCTGCCCTTTATGTGCCTTATCCGGGTGTGTCGTGCATCTGTGGGTGTGTGTGTGTGTGTCGTTCGAGAGAGTACGTGTGGTTTTTGTGTGTATCCGTACGCCTGCAAAGTTTTCCCAGTCTCAGACAAACTAATCTTCATCGTTAATGCCACAGTTAAATCCATGCGACGGTGAGAGTTGAATGCCCGAAGGTGTGGTGCGATACGCGTTTGTGTCAGACGAGACACTATTCTCTGAGAACTATGTGTCAAACTCGCCTAAATTGCTGGGATTTATTTTGGAATGGAGAAAGCGCAGAGCAGATACTGTATTTCAATAGACGGTTTCTAAAAAAGAAATTGAAATGGATTCAGACAGTCGCAATGTGACAGCACACTGTCAAGAGAATTTCTGAAATAAATTGTATTCTCTCAGAGCCATGCTGGCTCTTGTACATCTAAATGGTTAATGCAGCTGATCATGACTGGGATTGTGATATTTTTTCTAACATTTAAGAGCTCCTGTTTTTGAACAAGACTTTATTTAGTATTTCCTATGTAACATTTTTTCTCTTTCAATGGTATTGTTTTCCATCTGCTCTAATTTAGTGCTATTTTGGTAAACTAAGAAAGCCTTCAGTAGCCTTCAAGCCCTTTTGCCATTTATTACTTGTGTAATATCACACACTGGCTGAGTTGACTGGACAGATGGTTTTTCAGCTGCACTGAGGAGACCATGAAGAATGAGTGGAGAATGATTATGATCTACATCTCTCTGTGTTTAACCAATCCATGGGCTTTTTTTTTTTTTTTTGCTTTTGCAACAGTGCATCTCAGAAATCGAGAGACTGCGTGCTTCTTCTGCCTTTGCGTGTGTGCGTGCGTGCATGGGTGTGAGCGTGAGTGAGTGTGTGTGTGTGTGTGAGGGTATGCTACTCTGCACTCGGTCGGCAAGACAAAAATAGAAAGAGAGAGAGAGAGATAGAGAGCCTCACATGCAAAATAGTCTCCAAAAAGAAAGAACCAGCGTACGTATGGCGGGGAAGGAGCAAACCTGTATTGTAGTGCTTGGTGCAGTACCGCAAGTCTTTCTCCTCTTTCAGTATAAATTGAGGTAATGTCAGGCCGTCAGCCACCTGTACGGCTCCTTTCTCGTCCCACTCAAATATGAGGTCATTCATTGTATATCCAACTAGAGAAGAGAGTTTTTAAATGCACAGAGAGGATAGTCGTGGTTAATGCAACAAGGATAAATTTCACAGATTGAAAAAGGAAAAAAAAGAATTTTTCTGCAGGCTGGCTAGCTGGCAACAGCAGAGTGATATTTCTTGATGCCTTGCCTCTGAGTATATAAATACTATGTAACAAACCCACTTGCTCGCTCAGAATTACTGAGCATTAACTACAAAGATCCTGGACTTCTGAGAATAACTCCTTATGAACAAACAAACAAACAAAAAGGAGGAAAACAACAAAACAACAAATAAAATAAAATAGAATAAATTAAAAATCCCTACAAATGCAGGAGAGACAGCAGCCAGAAGGTTCCAGACGAGCCGTGCCCACCCCAACCTTCATTGACTGCTGTGTCTACGTCTGAGTCTCCCCTTAAATCATTGCAGTGCTCATTTCTCCTCCACACGCCTGCGGGACATCCATCCCTGTTGCACAAAATAAATGCTCTCCCCCTCGCGCACTGCACGCGGGGGGAGAGGGAGATACTCACAGCTTTCCAGCTGCATGATACAAGTCTGCACGTCCATGGGGAAATTCTTCAGGTCCATCGGACATGCCAGAATCAGTGTTATTCTGTTGACAGGAGGCAACAGATATCAGCAATACACACACACACTCACACACACACACCACTGTGCAGCCTCTTTACTGCCTGTTTAGAGCTCTCATATTAAAAATGGATTGGCTTTTCACAGGTTAGATAGCAAGCATAGAGAAAAAAATAAATATTTATTTTTTAGGGTAATTGTGAGCTCTGCTCCCATCTTAGAGTTCGCTATGGATCCATATTTATTGTGTTGAACAATAAAGCCCTGTCTGCCGTGTAAACTGACACACACATCATCCAGAGAAAGAGCTGGAGAGCATAGCTGCCTTTTTCACTTACTGAGGTCGGAGATAGCATCGCTGTGGCAGCGGTAACAGTTATTTACCAGCAATTTTCCGACCAGGCGGTGAACAAGAGCCACAGCGGTCTGAGCTCACAAGCAGAGACCGCTTCAATCTGAGAGGTTTATTTGATGGTGTCAAGTGTAGGGAATGTGCTTAACCTGTTTTCTTCCAACTCAAAAGCTATTTATTGCGATCCCATCTAACAGGGGAGTGCCCAACGGTGTAATATTACCCTGAAAAGATATAAGACAAGGAACAAACCTATAGGGGACTGTGGAGGAGGGCGGTATACTTGAGCCAACATTAAGTTGTTATAACAGGGCCATAGCAAGCTATGTAGTTTTTAAACTGCTGAGGGACACAAATATTTTTTAAACTGCTGAGGGACACAAATATTTTTTTTTCAAATGATATGAGTTAAAGACCGCGTGGGGGGGGGGGGGTTGGGGGGGTTTGGGTAAAGCAGTAATGCAGTAATGGTGGGATGTACTGTTGTTTTTAGTTGAATCGTAACTGACAGTGCAACACTTAATTGATCGGTGGTATGACAGTAGCAGAGTCTAAGGGACAGGTTCCATCACCTTATGCTGTAGAGCACATTGCCGTTTTTTGAGATCCTCAGCAGCTTGTTGTCGGTCGTGACCTCATGGAAATTGGCTCCCTTCTCGTTGGCAAAGAACAGATCAGGTTTCCAGATGGAGTCCAACATAGAGGGGTCAAGGTCGAGGGAGTCATCGGGATATTCGCTGTAGGCCAGACGGGGGTCATTCCATTGCTGTCTCAGGAAAATGTTCACTCTGTAGTCCTGAAGTTGACACGAAAAAGCACAACTGTCAGGACTGTCATATTAGACCACTGGGCACCAGGTGGATTTAGTGCAGAAATCAGTGGCAAAATTTTGAAGAAAAAATATTGTGAGAGGCATGGTGTCCACCCCCGGAAAAAAATAGTGAATGATCATCATCTCTATTTTTTTTTAATTGTATTCTATATAGCATGTATCCTTATATGCTATATAGTACTCTTTTATCCTTTTTGAAAGTTTTGTTTCTGCTGGCTACAAACTGTACCAGCCAAAGAACAGGAGTAAATGGTCTTCTCCCTTTTTCCCCATTTTACATTAGATAATTGCTATTTGCTCACATACTGCAGCAAATGGGGTCTCTGCAAAAAATAGCCACCCTTAACGTTGTGGCATTTCAGCTAAACACGCAGCCGTAATTGTCAATTCCTCCTGATGCAGGCGTGCAGTTGTTTCATTCCAGGAAGATCGTTAAATTGTCTGGGTAGTAATGTACCTTGGGATGACTTATCAGCACAGCGAAAATATGGTGGGTGACCTTTAAAATGGCAATCAGCCACAACATTCAAGGACGTTTTCCAGCAATTATCCTAATGCAAGGTGACCCATTTAACCAATGAATTTCAAAATGTTTTGATAGAATGCAGTAGCTTGGGCCAGGTCATTATGTTTGCCATTCAGAGCAAATGATATCTGGTGTGCACAGAACTATCGATTTTGATGATTGAATAGCTTTAATTAAGAGCCAGCGCCACAACTAGCTACTGTGAATTAACTAGATTACAGGGCTGTTACCATGAGCACAAATGGTTTTTAGGTTACTTCTCACCTATTATGAAAACACATCTGCTATGCTGGGTTACGGAGTGCTGAATCACGAACACTGCAAAAATGCCATGGGATTATGCCTTGTACGGCAGAGCAATGCCGAGCTCATTTATCATATGTTTTCTAGAGTCAAAGTAGGGACCAAGCTAAAAGACGTCTTAAGGAAGAAAAAAAAACCCTCCCCCTGCAAAGTCACTGCTATTTTGAACCATCGTCTGATCTGGCAAAAACAAGCGTGCAGTGCCAGAGGTTCATCAGCAAGAGCGAATACTGGGATTGAAATAACACCTCTATCTGGGTAAGATTTCTCCAGGCATCCAGGACTGATTTATGACAACTGCCCACACATAATGTGATTCAAGCCCTGGGCCAAACTCCATCCTGACTATGACATATTAAAAAAAAAAGACAGAAAGGAAAAAAGAAAAAGTTTCCTTCATTCGCATGACTCCAGCATAACCAAGTCAGCTCGCAAATGACAGCCCTCTGAATTTATGCGCCCACTCCTCGAAAAAGAAAATGAAACAGCCGGGTGAGCTAATTAAATAGCCAAGCGAACTCCCCCAGCGCCTCGTACCTTTTGAGAAGGGTAAACAATTAGGCCAACACAGGGGCCGAAGGGACCCGCGGATACACACAGCGGGGCCGAAGTCGTGGGATCATTACCACACGAGACAGTTCTCCGCAGCCCTATATGTGCTAAAGATTTATCGATGCCATCCTATCTAGTGCTCGCGCTCTCTCTCTCTTTTGCTCTCTCTTCACCCTGTCTTTCCTTCTCTCTCCATCTTCCCCTCTTCCTCTCCTGCCCCCCCCCCAACCCTCCCCGCCTTCTTCCTCACTCCATCCCTGTCTTTTTCTGCTTGTCGTCCAAGTGAACGAGAGCACGAGCAACTCGGATCAATTCCACCGCTTGTGGAGGAGAAAAAGCCTGGAAAATGTAGCATTTGTTCTGCATGAGAGGGTTCTGCAGTCTGCAGCCATTTTTTTTCCCCTCCACAGCTCCAGTGACTTGGTGCAGGCCAGCCTCTGAGATCAGGGGCCTTTACCCCCCCCCCTCCCCAACAACCCCCAACACATATCACTTCCCCCTCCTTTTATTTACTGTGTTTAGTGCATCTGGGGGCTCTTAAATGTTAGTCGCCGAACACACTTTGTGGGAAGAGAAGAGAAGCAAAAGGAGGGGGAAAAAATAGGTGTGAAGGGCCGCTCGAGCTGAGGCTTCTGTATTCTCTCCACACCTTGTTTGTCGGGAAAGCTGGAGAAGCAAGAGGCTGCGCTTTGCTCCGCTCTGCTGCTACCATGAGCAGTGTGACCTGACCGCGCAGAGCCCTGCCACTGTACGTTTGCGTCAAAAGGCCCGTGTCAGGCTGCACGCGAGCAGAAGAGCGACAACTCCAGGACACAGGAGGAGGCTGGTTAGGAATTCTATTTAATGATAAATGTTTGAGCCATCACTCCATTTTTTGATACAGATATTTTTTCCATTCCAATGTTGAGAATTACATTTAATGACAATGTTCAGACTTGTACATTTCTCCTTTCCCCCGCTCTTTAATATCCACTATCACTGATTGCAGATTTGACTAGTGGAAGAGAAATGGGCGATACAATTCTATTTAATTGGCAGAAAAAAATGACTGATTGGACTTACCATTGTGGTCTCGGCAATGGACCCAAAGCTGTTAATAAAAATGTTGCATGTTACGTTGACAGGTGGACCTGTGGGAAAAAGAGGAGAGAAAGTGTAAAAATGACCACTCGAGTACTGATAGTAAAATCGAGGCTCCTGCACGAGTGGAGAGGATCAGCCTTTAATAGTCACTTACCTGCTGATTGCCAATATCCCAAGAGCTACTGAGAGCCCTCTGTTCAAGCACAAGAGTTTGTGAATCACAACGCTATCTGCCTGAATGAGTCAGAGTGGATTATTGGCACAAATCTCCTTTTTAACACACACACACACACACACACATATTCACAGACATACACACACATTTATAGACACATACACACACACACACTCATCCTCATGCACGCAAGTGTTTTTATCTTAAATTATGTGATGGCGCTGGTCAAAAGAGAATGTTTACAGATAGCAGGTAGCAGAGTCAAGGTTATATTAAATAATTCTATATTGGAGTGACTCTCTCTCCAAAAGCCATATTACCCAAGAGTGCAGGCATAAATGTCATTACATCACGACAAGAGTTGACTCTCAATGAAGTCAGAGTGGGTTGTGAGGCCATTATGGTCTCGGGAGGACATAAAACGCACAGCATACTGAGTATTATTCTCCGCAACCTTGGATAAGACACTCAGACGAAAAAGATGCTATGTGCATTAAAACATACAGAACTATATTTCATGAAATATGACACACACATACATCTAACAATAGTTTATGAAACGTATGACAACCCTAAGATGTCTATGATACAATACCAAATCAACCAGCAAATCTATTTGCAGAAAAAATAGTAAGCAAAAACAACAACAACAACAAAATAAATGAGTCTTATCCTAAACTGTAATAAAATGTGGTCTGACATCTATACGTGAATATACATCCAATATGTCTGCCTGACTAATCTACCTATGCAGGCATTCAAGCCAGATGTCAGGGTAGAAAATGGCTAAACTGACACCGAGCAAAAGATCGAATGAAATGTAATAAGGTGAGCGAAATTGAATTGGTGAATTAGGGCACGCTACCCATGGCTGCATCATCATATGACACAACATTAAAATGAGCCCTGAAGAAAATGGTGCTTTTGAAATTCAACGTTTGTCATTACTGAGGAAATAAGGCAAATTGCATCAAAATGAATTGCACATAACCTTGATACGAATCCTACCAGCCAATTGTGTGTGTGTGTGTGTGTAAAAAACGTTTAAAAAAATAAATGTGGTAATAGTGAATAATAAAGGAAGGCGTAGTGGTTGAGGTATTTTTAAATAAATATGGTGAGAGGTAAGATTTAAGCACATCTACAGGTCGTTGCAGTGGAATGAGTTTGCAGTTCGATGGCTGGCTTTTCTCAGCCCAATAATGTTCTGGCTTTCCTTCCAGAGGCGAAACACTAAGTGGGTAAAATAATTTGTCTTTTCTTGACGTTCTTTGCGGTGTGTGTGACGCAGGACCGCAGCAAGCTAGCTAATGTCCTCTCTCACTTCCTTGGACTCTCTTTCACTCTCACTCACTCTCTTTGTTTCTTTCTCTCTCCTCTCTGTCTCCCACTCCTCTCGTTCTCCCTCTGTCGTTTTTCTGTCTCTATCTTTCTTCTGTCGCTTCATTGAAACTCCTTTTTCTCTCATCATCCCTCTGTTAAAGTCTTTCCCCACTCTCTCTCTCTTCCCTCTGTCTCAGTCTTCTCCTGTGGTCCTCACTCCCGTGTTTCTGTGTTTTTATATTGTGTGACTGTGTCGATGTCAGTACGTGTTCATGCCTGTATGCATGGGTGTGATGGGCTCTATGAGTTAGGCAGATGTGTGTGTGTGTGTGTGTGTGTGTGTGTGTGTGTGTGTGTGTGTGTGTGTGTGTGTGTGTGTGTCTGTGTGTGAGGGGAGGGGGGACCTCAGTAGACCTCATTAACTGTCAGACCCAGGGTGACTCATAGGAGAGAGTGATTTGCCACACTTTCTGCCAAGTAATCTGGAGCTCACAAATACCACAGTCGAGAGAGGACAACAAACACAATGACAGGAGCAGCAGTGACACAGTCAGGCTCTATTATAATAATGCATTTTTCCTAGCAACATTAGTTACAATAACTAAATAACTAACTATGAAGAGGAGCCATGATACCCTTAGTATATGTAGGTATGTTTGCTATAAAACTTTCTAATTGTCTAATGTGCTAGCCTTTGGCATGACAGTGATGTGGAGGCTGAAGAATGACAGATCATTATGCCCTCCAGGCAAATCATTACAAACACGTGAATATTTTCAGTAGCACATGTATGCAAAGGGGCATCCAGAAATGCTTGCACAACACAGGACTGTGTGGTTGCCTTCTGATTCAATACCTAGATTTTTTAACATTAAAAAGTCACCCCCAAAATACAACTCAGTTTTAAAGTCCTTCATACTCTCATTAACCTAATCAAATTGATATTAACCAGTCAAGCAGCACTGTTTGTCTCTTTACAACCCATTCATTATGTGATCAATCAGTACCACAACCCCGAAATAATGAGGAAAGAAAATTAAAAGGGAAATTTAAAGTCGTCTTCCGCACCAGGGCAGAACAAGACCAAGGCAAGATTTACAAGCACAGACACCAGGCACTCAAGCTGTCTGGCACATTGAGGAAGGTGACGAAAATGTAGGGGCCAAATAAAAATAATAATAAAAAATGTAATGATATTGGCCATGCTTGAAATCGAGCTAGTCTCAGCAAAAAAAAAAAAAATTCACAATGGCTTTGAGGCATTAAATATTTATGTCGCCCATCCGGCACCTATAAGGTGTTGCCAAGGCTGTTTTTGACTTTTATTGAACTAATAGATATTCTACATGGGCTTTGGGATGTGCAGTGAGTTAAAAGAAAATTTCACCTTGAAAATTACGAGTTGTGCAAGTTAACACCTTTACTTTCCCTCATCCCTCAATCTCTCCACCAGACTGACTTTTCCCTGCAAGAATTGGTACAGTGATTTTACAGGGTAACAGACAGGGACAGCAGTTGAAGGGCTTCTCTGAAACAGCTATTTGGAGCACGAACGTCCTGAAAACCACAGAAAAATTGAGTCCATGTGGAGCGTTTGTTCATTTTTTTTCTTTTTCTTTTTAATGCAGTGTCATTGTTGTGCTGACACCAGGTGCAAGGGTTCCATCTCATCTGAACCCTTGAGATAGAGGCCGAAGCCGGCACAGTAGCTAAGTGCTTCTGCTCGGCAAAACAAATAAATCAGCCTGCATCTTTTCAATAGCCTCAGCAGGCAGAGCCTGCCATCATGACGAGATGGCATAACGAGATGGCATTTTCATACGCTCCTCACATCCACGATACTCTGGAATTATGTTAAGCAGCTGTAAAATTGAGTTTTCAGAAGTGGAGGGAAAAAGTGGAGGAAATGGCAAGGAAAAAAACACAGAAGAAGAACAAGAGAAGAAGACAGTCAGGGACAGAGTGAGAACAGACTGATCAATTTGTTTAGGGCACAAATACTCAACACATGTATTGCAGCCATCATTCCTTAAACACACATAAACACACACTTCCGTTTTATGGGGGACACAAGTTATGGCAAAAAAATAGTCTGGTGCACAGAGAGCAGAGAAAGGTTATTAATCCACATATGCTTCACATTTAGCTCAGGGCGTTTCTCACCATTAGGGGTACATTTGTTTTAAAAATTCATTACGGATGCACAGGTAGGAGTACCCGGGATAGTGACAGCTCGTTGCATTCACAGAGAGCTAGTGAGCGAGTAGAGAGAGAGAGAGAGAGCTGCAGAGTTTGCTGTGTCACCTGCCTATAAGTAATGACATCCCAGTAAATCACTGAAATCCTTTCCTGCCCATGAGGCAGAGGCTGACTGATGGGCGAACATGACAGCCTTGGAGAAGAGCGACTTCGGAGGGGCATAAATCAATAGTGGGGGCATGGCTTCAGACAGAGGGGCGCAGGGACCAGGGCTTGATTATATTGGATTACTTGGGGTAGACAGTTTGAACTAAATTGAAGTGGGTTCATCCCCATGTTGAAATATGGCTGAATACTAAGAAAGAAGTGTACTTCAGTGTACTTCAAGAGAGTGTCTTCAGTGAAACCACTTTGGGGAGGTGACAGTGTGGGGAAAAAGCAAGGGTTACAATTCAGATTGAATTCTAATCAATAAAGTTGGTTTCACAGTATTTTCACCAATGGAAGTGAATTCACATTAAACCGCCCCATGTGGCCTGACTTAAGAGGACATTAGGCTAATTCTATTCTTGAATTTGATCAAAAATGATATTTGCCCTGGCTGTACTTCAGATAATATTATAAGAAGAAACTTAATGTTGCAATGAGACAGAGAAAACCATGGTGCCATGAATTGGGATTGAAACAAGTTAGGGTGTCCTTTTTATCAACACGCATTATGTCATATTACACAAATCTATTGTCATACTTTCCTCTTATGTGTGAGATGAAGCTTAAGGAGAGTGAGATTTGAATAAACAAACAGCCTACATGTTGTTGCAGTGAAATGGGCAAAGACCAGCTCATCAAATAAAACAGAGCCAACATTTCCCTCTCCAAATTGCAGACATTCTCGATTCTCTGCTTTAGGGCAAACAGACTTTTGAAAGCATGTCAGATGAAAAAAGGTTAGCCGCAGTACATTTTTTCAGAGCTAATGGTAATGGACGTTCTTACAAACAGAACAATATTTTTTTTCCCACTCAATTATGTGAGCTTTATGTGTTTTATTCAGTGGTAATGCCCGATTTTATTCAACATATTGGTGTGCGCCAATGGCATGGCTTGATCTTGATCTTCTCACTATTACATAATTCTCAGTTGCAAATAGGCTATATAGCCAGTAGCAAAGATCTGCTATAATGTGAAAAGCAGCATTATTCATCTAAAGTACTGTAAATGCATCGGGAATCAGTGAGCACTGTAGGTTTGCGGAGGCTGATTTAAGACAGTGGAAGTGAACTTTGTTCATTTTCACAGAGTGAAAGTCATGGTCATTGTGTTCTGTTTAGCCTCTCTGAGACTGTGCTGTCGACCGGCAATAGCCAATTTCGCAGCCTGCGGTTTGAGTGATGCTGCTCTAGTCCAGTGGCTTGCCTCAGTACATTTCTCTCCAGGCTGTAACACACCAAACTCTGACCAAATACATACTAAATGAGAAAATAGTAAAGTGAGTTAGTGAGATGAATTGTAAAGCTAGTTTAGAGTAAAATAATTTAAAAAAAAAACACACAGCAACAAAATAAACTCAATACAAAATACATAAAATCTGTGTTGGGCCAAAGGTTTGAATTTAACCCATTACTATACAAGCCAACCAAGTACATTTTACAGCTTCCCAAATCCTTCAAACATTATGTTTCGTCAAAACATTCTATGCTGTTGTCAATCTATCACTACGTATGTAGCAGCAGCAGCAGCAGTAGCAGCAGCAATCTTTTATCTCGAAGCGTACCCTTAGAAACAACGACAATCTTTCATCTCTGCAAACAGCTTATGCTCTGGTGATGAGCGATAAACAAAAATTCGGAATCAACACGAGGCAGCAGTCGCACCTGCACTCGGCAAGGCGGTCTTAAAGCATGGGGCTCATTTAGAAACAGCAGCACGGCAACAGTGACAAACAGCTCGGAGGCCTGCATTAGTCAACATAAAGCCAGCGTGTCTTGGGGTGAGCGGTGTGTGTGGTGTGCTGAGCACTCCTTAATAAAGCTAAATAACACCCCTCTCATAACAATCTATGGCTGGGGCCGGTCCTGCAAGGACTGCTCAGGGGTATGCTGAATGGGCCGTCCTGCCCCATCGCTCAAAATGACCACGTCGGCCCGCACGTGGACACTCAGACCACACACTGACCACCGAGGGAGAGTTAGCACTCGGACTTGCTCTGCAAGATTATGCTGCAGTCGTGCATTTAGATGACGGTGTGGGGGAGGCTTGAGTTTGTTTGTCTTTCTTTTTTTGCATTTTGCATTTTGGAAACTCTTTGTTATGTATTAGATCATGGTATGCAAATGTATTATGTCTTCCTGTTTGAGTGACCAATGGAACTTCACTTCATGTTATGGCAAAAGAGAATGCACTTGTATGCATCAAGGGTCCAGACTATGTACTGTATTCTCCGCCTCCAGACATATTTGATTTGCCCATATGTCGTTGCTTTCCACAACAACAGGAAATGAAAATCAATCACTGCAGGCTACGAGCATGACAGAATATATTGTGAATCAGCCAGGCTTCCTCTGCATCAAGTAATGCCTTGAATATTTAACAATGCTAAACCACTGGACCTTCTGTGGAGAGGGTCTCAAGAACCACATTCAAACAGCACATTCAAATACCTCTGCTTCTACAAGACAGCTTCTACAAGACAGTTTAAATCACTCTACACACAAAAAAAACAAAACAAACACCGTCCCTGAACCTACATTTGGTGCAAATTTGACAGCAAATCTAGCACACATGTTCATTTTAAAGCTCAAAACTGAATTGAGCATCAACATTCCATGACAGCAGCATCTGTGGCCATAAAATGCATCTGCTTGTTTGTAACAACGGCTCATTCCCTGCCATCAAAACACTGACTTACACGCATAAAACAGATTGGAATTACTCTCATTGTCAATAAGAGTGTTTTCACAGAAAGGCACACGGTCTGTACAATTGTCCCACATGCTCTTGATGTAAAATATGTCAGTGCTTGAGTACACCTACATTGTCCTTTTCAGATAAACAAATGGGCAATCACTTTTCTGCCCTACGCGGAAGGTCCAGCCTCATATTGTTAAAACGTCTATGCCATGCGTCATGAAAGGCATTCTTCTTCTCACGTCATGTCATAACTTTGTGTCTGATTATTTTCATTTTTCACAGAAAAATGCTTGCTTTGTTACTCACTCAGACACAACAACATAACGTCTGCAACACACTATAACATCACAACACTCAAACGCAGTGCATCTCTCTTTTCTGTTAGTAGTCAGTGCATGAGTAACTTGCATATTCCTGGATGAATGAAAGAGAAAGTACCTTTCTTATGAGTACCATCCGGTTTGGGGCCATGTGGGTCTAATGAAAAAAAGATCAGGATTAAACACAGTTCTAACAGCAACGTGATTTATGTTGTTATTTTCTTTGCGGAAACAACAACAAAAAATAAGAAAGAAGAAGAAGAAGAAAGAATAAGAGAGGAATATGAAAGAGTAATATATTTATAGCTATTATCAAAAACACATGGAAAAAAGCACGGCTCAATTATCTAAATATTACTGGCCAACACTGGAGGGTCGTGTTTGGCAGGGGGTCAAGACTGAGGGGGCCAACATACTTGAGGCAAGAGCAGGTGAGGATGCAGTAGTTTAGTGCTAACGCCGAAGCGGGGAGGGAGAGGAGATGCACAGTGATGGGGGGAGGAGGAGGAGGGGGGTGCAATGCAAATCTCTTCACAGGAGGCAGAGGTGGGTTAGCAAAATGCACTACGAGATGCAATTCACCGGAGAGAGACAGAGTGAGAGAGAGAGAGACAGAGTGAGAGAGGAGAGAGACAGAAAAAAAGGAAGGAAGAAACAGAGGGAAGGAGAAAGCAAAGACTACATGTCATACTGGCTTCATTTAGATACGTTTGCAATTTTTTTAGCAGGAAATCTATAAATATGTATAAACTCCACAAATGGATTTTCTTTTTTATATAGCCTATTGGCAACAGGTTGTTTAAATTGAGAGATGCAAATTGTCTGAATATGTGCCTTGAAAGAGTTCAGATGGCAGCTCTTTTTTCTTCTACGCGGTTATACACATAAATACAGTGTGTGTATAAATAGTAATGGTAACAGGCTAGAGAGCAAAAGCATTAGCGATGATGTGACTACACAACATTCATCCTTTGACAGACAAGAAAACTATTTATGTCTTCTTCTTAAGTAAATGAGTGAATGTTGGCAAATGAAATTAAATGAAAAAAAAAAGTCACACGGTCCAAAACAAAATGATAACATCTTAATCTGGTAAATATATAGCACTGTTGAAGATAATTAGCCTGATGCTAGTTAGCCAGTGGAGTTGCTATCCCAGACTGCTGCCCCTTACCTCATAACCATTGGCCATGTGTGACCGTGACTTTTTCAAAGACAAACACAGAAGCTTCCATTCTGGATTTGTGTCTGCCTGCCCCTTACCCCCCCGCCAAAACATCATTGATTTGACACTTGAAGCAATCGCTGCAGTGAACTGTTTTCCCTGGTCACTGAGCACCGAAAGATTCGCCCGGAACTGTAAATGTCAGAGGGTGGCACAATGACAGCACTAAAGATTGGCCTCACACCAATCAATGTTTAGCCTAGCCATAGCTCTAGAGAGACCGCGATAATACCTGGCTTTGGAAATGGTGAACTAATGTTTTCTGCTTGACACCAGCTATGCCAAGGGAGTTCCTGGTGGCTCTATATGAGGATTACCATCAGAAGTTTCTGTGTGATGTGACATGGAAATCTCCTTTAAAAAATGATGGGACATAAATATGAACTTCAAGTCACCACAGTGTTTAAGCTGCCTGGTGTGTGTGTGTGTGTGTGTGTGTGTGTGTGTGTGTGTGAGAGAGAAGGAGAGAGAGAGTCTGTCTGATGTGTGCATGTCTTTTTGTCCCCTCTGCTATCTGTGGACTGTGGTTGGACCAATCCCTCTGTGTCTTCCTAATCCTGAACATCCAAAAGCTGCTTATCCTTTGTGAGTGAGATCTTTGTAAGGTCTTGACGGCTGATCCAGCTCCTAAGACAAGGATTCGACTGTACAAAGCCTCTCGCTAACAATAGCCAATTACTGTCGTTGCACAAAATCAATCATAGCTTCATTGTAGCAAAGCAAAGGTTGTAACTAAAGTTCTTTTGAATTGGTCAATCAGTCTCAATTAAAGAGAAATCATTTCACTGTTTCCTTTTTTTAATCCTCGACATAGGACCAGTTCGAAGAGAATTTGAAATAAAAGAATATCGATGTAAAGTGTAAAATTGAAAAAGGAGCAAAATCAAGCAGCACTACCCTTTGTCCCATCTGGGAACAGTGCCTTTGTTTTGTTGAGAGTAATCTTCCCTCCTTGAACATTTCTAATGTTATGCAGGCCTAGCACAAAGTGTGTGTGTGTGTGTGTGTGTGTGTGTGTGTGTGTGTGTGTGTGTGTGTGTGTGTGTGTGTGTTTCAAAGCACCTTCTCCAGCTAAGCAGTAGGAGAGGTATTAGATAAGCTTTGATGCCTGTGGTCTATTATGAAGCCAGCCATTTAGATTTACATTGTCTGCTACACTTCATGCCTCTTTGAACAGCATGAACAAAACAACAACACTGAATTAATTGTCTTGAAAATGACTCTCAGATGGTCAACAAAAGCCCCTTTCCTCTTTTTCTTTATGTTTGTATACCAAATTCACCCAAACATAGTACCATTTGTGCTCTAAAAAATATTGCTGACAAAAACATACTTTTGTATTCTGCTCTCCTCTCTTCTTTTACCTTTCTTGTTTATTTATTTTGGTCTTACCCCATGACAGCTAGTCACCATCGCAGTATAAAACACAAAAAAGAAACAGTCAAGCAGTCCGGTAACGCCTCGGGAGTCATGTTGAGGAAAAAAGCGCTGCATTACCTGACACAAACCCCACTCCAGCATAGAAAACAAGCAGGAGATACTCACACTTCTTCCACACACAAAAAAAATACATTTCTTTCTGATCGGAACCTAAATTAAATTACGGTTAAATTAAACATTCCACTCCAATCAGGACCGTAATGACATAAGCAAGCGAAACGGTAAACAAGACTGGTCTTAAACAAACAAACAAACAAACAAACAAAAAGCAAGAACAAACACAAAATTGTCTTTGGATGACCTCAGGCCGACAGAAAGACTCCATGTGTTTCATCATTGCCAGTTGTATGTGAACCCTGCACCCTGGTCCACTGAGAGAATTCCAAATAAGGCTATTAAATGGCAATTACAGAAGTACTGATAGCACCAAATGAATGTCAAGCTCCACCAATTAATAATATTTTTTTCCAACGCATGATTTGAAATAGTGGATTTGGGATGAGACACTGAGAGGTAATAAACATCCAAAAGAAAAGAAAACAAGCACTTAGTAAATGTACTGCACCAGACTGTGTATTTACAAAACATGTTTATCTTCTTTCAATCTGATTATTTTGTCTTTTTACCAGAAATTCCAGTCATTTTAACGCTTTAATAATTTTACACTAATCGTGACTTAGGGGACCACATGGTAAAGTACCCCATAAGCATTTTTTCTTCTTCTTGCAGGGCACTATTGCTGAGAGCAGTGCTTGATTTCCCTGTGCCAAACCCTGATGGGGCCTTCTGCAGAGTTCTCAGTCAGTTGTGCACAGAAGGGGGACAGGAATAGGGTATTTTTTTTTTTTTTTGGGGGTGTTTTGAAGGGGAAGCAGCAGGATGGAAGCAAAGCAGCAGAGCATCAGCCCAGGGTGGTGATGTTTGGGGCCGGGGATGTGCGCAGGCTCGCGGCCGCCACTCCCTCTGCTCCTCAGGCTGACGGATGAGGAGGGACAAGGTTAAAACGGAGAGCGTCCGCCGCAGCTGAGCTCCGTACCATTCATCACCCAGCTCCTCTCCGCTCAGCTCCACTCTGTGCACACACACACACACACACACACACACACACACACACACACAAACACACACATACGCTGCGGCCTACCTGGTCTGACTGTCTGCCTCCATGTCTCCCTTGTCTCCCCCTCTCTACCTCACCCCCTCCTCATCCTCCCACTCCGCCTCCTGCTTGCCAGTTCAAGGGAACCTAGTCTCTCTCATGAAGCACTTTGATCTGTCAACAAGCTGTGAAGTGAGGGAGAGGCGAGAGGAGGGGGGAAGAAGTGGGTAGCCAGAGAGGAAGTGATGTCCCTTTAACATCATTCAAAGGTTTTCAAGCATGCTCACAGACCTCTTGACATGTGTTTACACAAAAGACATGGATTTGCCCATTATTATATGTGGATTATTATTTATGGTGAGCAATGTTTATCTGTCTGCATTTAAATATATACATGCACAGCTATAAAGTACATATATAGATGTAATTGCAGGAGAGCCTGGCATGACACAGTTAGATGTGACTGTGCGGGACTTCCTAAATATGGCTCAATTTGCTTCTCTGTTTCAGATGAAATCTTACTAAACCAATCAGAAAGGATTTCCCGTAACGAGTCCCAGTCACGATCAGTGTAATTCCCTTCATGCTGGCACATGCACAGCCTCAGGCCATTTTGTTTTTTTCTCTTTTGCTGGGAACCACATTCACGGGAATTGTGGCCATTTGACAAGGTGTTCTGCTGCATCACAAAACTATAAAAAAACACTCATTTTGCTATTTGTTTTGTGTGTGTGTGTGTGTGATTGTGTGTGTGTGTGTGTGTGTGTGTTTCTGAGCAACCCTCCGCAATCTACAATTTCCTTTTCTCTTGACAACTGTAGACCAAACCAAACACAAAACAAAATACCCAATGTTAATGAATGAGAATATAGACTCACAAATACTAAAAATATATCTTACATAAATAATGTACATTCTCCTAACATTAAGACCCCCTAAAGTAATGAAACCAGTCTCACTGCTACTTCATCTCAAATTGAAACACAGTCAGCGATTTAAGCAATCAATTCTCAACAAAACAATGCGGTGCATCACAAGGCCATGATGCCGTGTTTAAACTCGTTCAGTGCATTAAGGAGTACATAACGACATGGCATTACATGATAGCAAATACTGAGTCACACCCGCCAGTTTTTTTCTGACAAAGCAGAGACATCACAAAGGTTTGAAAAATCCTTCATTACTTTTACTCAGGAGAGCCAAAGAGGGACCCAAAAAAAAAACTGCAAAATGTCAGAGTACATTTCTCTTTCTGCAGATGAGTTTTACCGCATACTGCACAAAAACGCAATCTTTTGCCAGGAGCAAAGAGAAGATGCACGCCATCACATTGGAAAAATCATTGGAAAAGCTCCCACCCCCACCCCATTCTCTCTGTTTCTATGACCATCAGAGCAGGTTAGTAAGTGTGTGAAGTCATGACAAATTTGCCATTTGCACCCATTGGTGGCCTTTTTTTATTTTGCTAATATAAAAAAATCAATGTTGGCATTGCTTGTAGAAGCAGTTTTATTCCTTTTGTTTTTTTTGGGTTGTGTAATGCCAAGAAAATCAAGCCATGAATGAAAACACATTTTTATGAAACTTTGGAGAGCAGAGCCATATTTGGGGTTAGATCATGGTTCACTAACTCAACCAGCTTAGGCCCTTGAGCAACACATGCGCAATGTCGGATCACCCAAAATATTACCCAGTAAATCCCAAAAAGACAAATGAGAACAGCTATCAGATACAATATATCTCTGCAAATTTCAATCATTATATCCAGCAAACAAATTTATAGATAGAAAATATGAACGCTGTGAAATATTTGCTCTTCAAAACAATTTGGAGGGTTGCCATTGTAATTGCTTGTTTTGTTGTTGTTGTTGTTTTTGTTTTCAACTTTTCAATAAGGAAACCTCTGACATGTATCTTTTAGATTTTTTTTTTTTTCAGTGCCATCAGGTTTGGGTGCGTTTGTGTCTTATCATTGTTAATATACAGCAAACACCAATAAACCATATCGGCTGCCAAGTGTTGTTTTTGTTCCACCACCACCAGACACACACTCAAGAGTTAGGAGACAGTGTAATTGGTCACATACAGGAATGTAGCCAGCCTGGGAAAGTCAGAGGGCATCATCCACAGTCAATCTTGAGCAGACTTGAGCAGCAGTATTGGAGGATACTGTGCCTCTTCCAAAAATACCTTTTTCAGCTAGGCAGGTGTCATGCATTATTTCATGAAGCCAGGGTTGTTGCACGGTATTTTTAGGACTGTCACATGCACATGTGTCATATCGAATCATCTTCAGGATGTGAGATTGCCATCCAGTTTTTGTGATAGGGGCTAAAAGTGCCATCATGATATAAATAAGCCAAATGCCAAGATATCTGAAAGCTGGCAAACCTAGGTTTTACTATTTTATTTTTATTTTTTTGCAAAGAAATTCCTCAACATCATGCATTGCAAGTTCTGCATCAAATGGTAATTGACATCACTTGTAATTCATAGCTGATTGTTTCTCTGTTTTTTTTTTCTGTACACATACAGCATAGCTCAAAAATGACTAAAATCACCAACTCCCAAAGCAAGAATTTGGACTAAATGAATGGTTGGCTATGGTAAGCATGGTTCAAGCGCAGGCTTTGATGGGCTACATTCCTGTGTTACCCAATGGGGGCTGGTGGTCATCCCTACCTTTAAAATTAGGTCTGATCCTGGCATCATAACCCGACACCTTTCCCATGAGTTTATCCAAGAACTCCGAGGGGGGCATCGGGGTGCTGGCTTTGCGAGCTGCTGCCTCTTTTGAAGCTGCCAAGCTGAAAAAGGAGAGAGAAACGGCAAAAGAGACAACAGCACATGTTTATTTCACATGATAATTCTCACTTATACATTTAGATGCTTTCTTTTGGTAACTGTTTGTATGGTGAAATGTATTCAGGAAATAGCAAGGCCTCATTAAACATGCAGATGTGGGATGCCATGTGGTTGAACAGGAGAAGGAGGAATTCAAAAATGAATTCGGTGCTAACATAGTTCCCCAGCAACTATGGTATATACGGCAACTAAAGTCTCTCCAAAGTCTTTTACATTTAATCTAATTCACCTCAAAAGTCCACACTGTGACTGATGATACCCAGTCAGAGCTTTGGGCCAGTGCATTTAGTTACGGAGGCTAAAGGTTTTCCATTAAATACCATCCTGCAATCTTCAAAATGTCCTCCTCCGAATAAAAAACAACGGCGAATGTCAGATGGAGGGGACGTGGAGTAAATTAGGCTGTCTAACAGCGGCCTCTCACTGTTCCCGACTGCCTATGGGTCACCCTAGCTGTCAGGTCACTGTCCAAGCTGCAGTCACATGGGCACTCTTCCCCAAAGGCTTCAGGACTCAAACAATCTCTCTCTCACTTCCTCTCGTTTCCTCTCTCTCTCGCTCTCTCTACCCCCCTCTCTCTCTCTCGATCTGTCTTCCCCTGCCTCACTCTCACACACTCTCACTGAGGCCAGCCTAATGCTTAGGCTTTACAAGAGGGCTGTTACTGTAATAGATTTTTTTAGATGTAGGTGTAATTGAAATACTATGTTTTTTATTTCATTCTTTCTTTCTTTCTTTCTTTCTTTCTTTCTTTCAATTCTTTCTGTTTTTATGTCACACATAAAAATGCCGATTTATCTGTGACTGGTCACAAGATCAAAGAATGGCCTTCACTTTCACAGTCCAAGCAGATGAGATTCTGTCTAGACCCCCACCCAGACACATAAACCAGCACACACCCCAAACCACATAAATAATCAACACATTTCTCCCTGTCCTGTGCAGAAAATCTCGAGCAATCCTTTCCGAGGCCACAACGGCAGTTGTAACCACTCCGAATGAGCGTCGCCATGCCATCATTATTATTGTCTGTGAAACTGTCTGTATTGGTTCATAGATAACAGAGTCCATTAACTGTCCATTTTCAGAAGCTTTCTGGATATATATAATTTTGTTTAATGCTCAGTCTTAATGATCTATTCATGCTGTTATTTACCTCACAAACAAACAGTGTCATGGTAAAGACTGAAATGTTTAAAGCAAAAGATCATTAAAGACCCAACGTTGGCTACACAGTTCTGTGGTCTCCAAGTATGACTGAGGACCAGTAGCTAATGAGCATGGGAACAGCACCACCGCCACCATTACTCTTGTTGATTACCACTGTGTGGGTGTGTACATGGGTATGTATACGGAGGGTTAAGGATGATCCTGATGAACCGCAATGGTGTCTATGCTACATTTTTCCATGAGGCAATTACTCCTGGGAGAACCTGACAAACTAGTGATTTTTACTTAAAGTTAGGGGGGAAGATATATCCTCAAATGCTCCTTTTCACAGGTGCCTGTTTATTATTTGGTGTGTGCTTGTACTGTAGTTTATGCATACGTTTTAAATGAAAAAAATATGTGATTTACAAATCATGCTTGAAATTTAGCTGGTGACTGTAAGGACCAATAATTGTATAAATATACTTCATACATGATATGATTGTGTTGTATTTGTATGCTAATACAAGGAGTTTTTCTTTGCGTGTTGATAATCCCAGCAACGTAAGGCATCATCAAATTTATACTTTGCATTTTTATCTGTAATCGATGCCAAGCTTGGAACACTTTTATTAAAGTGCAGTCAAGTGTCCCCATATTGATTTACTAAGTCAGCCACTTGCCTTGTGCCCTGTGCCTGGCAAAACACCCAGTTTGTGAGTGTCATGCATGGCACCCGCTCCATAATGTGTGTGTATATGGCTTAAAAGTATTAGACGCGCCAGGGATGCGCCACCACAACAGTGAGGTCGTAACTAGATTAGTCGCGGTTTGAGAGATTACACTGACTCATTTACACAGATTGTCTATCGCTACATGGGCCGACACTATGGCCACACGCTGGGGGATAAATTTAAGTGACAGTGTGAAATTTGGGATGCATTCTCCTTTTTCTTTTTACACACACTGCATTCGCTTTGGGTGCTTTTCTTCCCCTTTCGTGACCCCCACCTCCCACCCCTGTTTTTTTTATTTTTTTTATCTTGCTACCTCTTCAGTAATCCTGAGTCAAGTTGTAAGTAAAAACAATTAGAGTAAACAGAAGATTTTTTCAAAGTGTTCTTCTGACTACCCAGGCGTGTGTGTCTAATGATTGGAGATTTTAGTGATCAAAGCCGCAATGTTGCCGTAATTGTCAGAGATCAATGCCGGCCGAGGTGATCGCAGGCCTCCCAGACAGCCAGCACTGCTGAGCCTGCAGGAACAGAAGGAGCTGAGCACAGAGCATTCTGCCAGAAAATAATATGCAAATGGCCCTCGCAGGCCTCCATTCTTTAATGCTGAAGCTCCAATCATTAGCCCTAAGTGTACCTCATTATGTTCTTTAAGCCACCGAAGAACAGAATCCTAATTGATCTCGTCCTCAGCGTTTTGTAACGCGTTCAGGAAATCAAAGCCCCCTCAACAGGCAACAGATCGGGAGAATTTCCTCCAGACGGTTTTAGCTGGGAGACCAGTTGTTGTTTTGTGTGAGTGTGCGAGTATGCGTGTGCTTGTGTTTGTGTGTGTGTGTGTGTGAGAGTGTGTGTGTGTGTGTGTGTGTGTGTGTGTGTGTGTGTGTGTGTGTGTGTGTGTGTGTGTGTCAGAGATAGTATTTGTGCACGCGGGTGTGTAAAGGGCTAGATAACCAAACAGAGAGTGAACGAGAGAGAGAGAGAGAGAATCTGGGCTGTGATCATATCATAGGTCATTCCCCTAGACCACCTTCATGAATTCTTCATTGCTGTTTAAGCTTTCTACAAACAATGCCGAAAGGGAAGGTTTCTCTCTCTCTCTCTCTCTCCCTCCAGTGTCAAGCTGTGATATTGCTTTACTGATTGGAGCGCCTCACATCACTGATTCTGTTTTCTCCATGAATGGGCAGAGTGATTGGTAATTGGTGATAAGGTGATTTATTGGTGCCGTAATCTGTCCCCGTCCTGCGCGAGATCAATAATGTATTACCATACATCAGCCTTTTGGAAATGAACCTGCCCAAGTGTACTGGCTACAAGCAAGATAGAGAACTCCTCCAGCAGCTCCTGGCCAGGGCCAGTTTGGTGTGTTGGTTTGTTGTGTTTTGTTGTCTCCAGCTTTCGCCTGTGCCCTTTGGTCATGCGTCACACAAGCGCTCCCACAATCCCACACTCTCATCTCTGATCTCAGTGGGGCTTCTTTTATTAATGCTAATAAAAAATACATACAGCCAAACATGCTGATAACACAAAAGGCACATCACAACGGCACACCCAACAGAACAAACACCCTTTCCCCACCTTGCCCTTAAGGTAACGTTGCCGGTAATTACAGAAGAGAGCTGAACAGGACAAGGCCCGAGTCACGATATCGTAGTAGAGTTAGAGGCTCACAGGCCCTGGCCTTCAGTTTTTTTTACTGGTAAAATGTCGAATCATGCATGGTGGGATAATTTTTTGCATAACTCAAAATAACACAAGCAGGCGTGCAACGGGGGGCAACTGCTGCTAGGCAAGGCCAACTGAAGGACACGCTGTGGTCAACCACATCATTTAAGGTGTTTGACCACATAACACAGGAAGACCGCATAGGAATCCAGCAGGTTTCCCCATCCATCCCTCCTCCTCTTCCTCAGTCATAATCATAATAATATAATAATAATATAGCACTTCTGTTGATTATTTTGTATGTTATAGGTTAGGGCTGCACAATTTGGGGAAAATATCTAATGGTGATTTGTTTTTTGACAGATTTGATTTGTCATATAGTTTTGGAAAGTCACGCTTCATTTCAATATTCCAAATTGGGCCAATTCTGATTGGTGAGCATACCACCTAACTCCTGTTAGGTGAGCTTCACAGTCTGTTACACAAGTAGGATGACATGAATATAATAATCATAGATGTGTCAAGATATATCATTGGGGCAGAGTTGCAGGCTGCATGATTAATTGCTGCCTTTGCGATTAGCTGATTGCTTTAGTTTAAATTGTGATTTTAATGAAAAAAAATCAATTAATAGCACAGCCCTATATTATAGGTATTGCTGAATTAAAAAATAAATGGCTTTCTGACTTCATAGAAAGTACAAAAAAAGAGTACAGGAATTATTGTAATTTATACAAGGCCCTATTCACTGGCATGTAAATAAAGCTGTTGTGTCATACCCATTTTGCACACAATGCCTTTAAACAACACAGTAAAGAAGGAATCAGTGTTGGCTATAACCAAGGTCCTGTTTAGTGAACAGGGCGGCACATTTTTCGAAGGACTCATTTTATAGGTGTCACTATTTTCAGTCGATTCAGTGAATATACATCCCCAAGAGGGCCGTTTGGATCCCTACTCGTTCCACTTACAGGTTTTTTCCCCCTCTTCAGCGATGGTGGTGGGATGGTGGGATGGTGTCAGCGAAAAGCGCAAATGACCATGCTGTTTTGCATTCTCGTTTGTGTTTGCACATGTGGCGAATATGAAAACACTAATGATCCCACCGTTCCAGTTATTTCACGCAGCAAGCCAGAATGCCGCCTGCTCTACACATAGGCAGATAAGTCTGCAGCGGTACACATTGGAGTGATATTACCTCGTGTGCCAATGCCAAAGCATCTTCTCAAAACCTAAAGCATTGGAATCCGTCCCTATACCACCATGCACCAATGGTGCCTCATATTTCATCCAACTGCAAGAGGAGAGGAGGACACGAGCTTCCCTGTCTGTACACACACAGCTCCCACCTATATAGATAATATCAAATCCACAGCACATAAATCAATTGTGTTGGTGCAATGCACGGAGAGGAGGTTTTGTGTACAATTTGTATTCATCAGCTGTATTGCAATTGACAGGGTGATCAATGTCTGGTAATATGTCTGCATGGCGAATGAGCTTTGGGGGCCTAGGCCGAGGCTGGGAAAGAGATATCAATTAAGGGCAACTGCCGAGCCCAGCACCAGGAGCTGAGACTGCAATATCCTGATTCTAGTTCATTAACTAAACGGGGCACATGGAATGCAAAATAATTACAACAGCCTGAGATTTAATGAAAATTGCAAAGGTTTCTCCATGATATATATATCTAGGGGGTTTATTCTAAAATTGAGGTGCCTATAGGTCCTCTTGAGAGCATGTGTGTGTGTGTTTGTGTGCGTGGGGGGGTTCTAGTATCCATGGTCTGGCAGCAACAGGATTACGACTAATCAATTAAAAATGAAGATCACTGTCAAAAGCTAATGAGAAACGTTTTCTAGAAATTGCTATCACTATACAAATCCCACATTGCCTGCCTGAATATTCACCATATATGATGTTAATTGTGGACTAGGCCACCATCCTTTAGTAATCCTCTAAAATATTGAGTTGGTATAGTATATCTTTCATCAGATGCTGACCGAGTGGAATACCACTGCATCTTCAAGCCCTGCAAACACTGAACAAAGCATGGATTCTAATTAAAATAATGCACTACCAACTCACAGCAGCAGTCTTTGTCATGGACCAGGGGGAATTCTGCCACATTTCAACCGGATATGCACTTAGTATAGCTCACATAATGAAATAAAAACATAATGCTGAAAAACAGAGAAATGCATTTACAAGTGTGCCTTGTCATGCAAAAAACACCTGAAATAAACATGAACAAAAGGAATGTAATTGCCTCTGAATAACCTTCTTTGGTGTCAAGATGGGATCAGAGCTTAGCAACCGACGTTGACTACAACTGAATAGGGCCTTATATTACTGAAAATCACAACACACCACATAGGTCATACTACAGGTAAGGTTGTTCGGTGTTAAATTAGTTTTCTCTACATGCCTGTTGAAATACGACAGTCGCTGCCGATATGAATTTACCTCTCCATGACCGCTAGTGTTCGCTGTTTAATGCTGGTTAACACGTCTGAATGCAACGCAGTTCACGGCTAAACCAAACTGACAGTAGCCTATGTGAAGGAATGATATCAATTTGTCTGAAATGCACCGACCCAAGTTCACGCAAACAACACAAACCAAGTGGATATTATGGTAGTCTAACATTGTTTTTCATTCGGGAATGAAAGGATACGTTTTCATTTATCTTTTCTCTTCACCAAGGGTGCAGTGGACCATCGGAATAGTAATAGAAACACTCAAAATAACAAATTCAACAATCAGTGAATAGAAGACGCATGCAATATTGTGTCTTACCTAAAAAAGACAAGAGTTTCCCACAGATAGATTCCGAGGGCGTTTACTCTGTACATTTTTGTGGGTATGAGAAGCATCTTGCAGTTTAGTTTATAGCTACAGCCTGGAACACCAATAGTAGCCTATACGATTCCTTGTGCGACGAGGGACTTCCGAGGTGAGCAGTTCTTCTGTTGCTTGTTTTCGGATTCCAGTTCCCCAAGGAAGCCGACAAAAACATTCAAGAGCATATAGGCAAAGGAATCATTTTAGGTATCGATATGCAATGCCTCTGAGTTCTCACTGGTCAGGACCACGGGCAGTTCCAGAGACAGACGCAGATCTCACCCAGGTTACAGTGTTCGTTGGGGGACCGTGCTGTAACTAGCTGAGATACATTTCACAGGTTCATTCTAGTGAATCCATCGTAACTATACACAAACCCCGTTTCTAACAAGGGAGATTTCAACATGTTCCTTCAGAAATGTGACTAGGAACGAGGATGGATCGCGCTGTAGAGTCCAAATTCCAAGCAGTCTGAACTATTCGTGGTTCCCTGCAGTACAGGAATTCCACAGAAGTTGTCCAACACATACGAAATAGGGTTTCTTCTTTACGCGTTGCCTCAAGTGCATACCAGAATAGGTAATTTGTTCAAGCCACACGTTGTTTGTATCCCGGTGTTGCTGTGTGCTGTTCTTCTGCAGGTAATTTTTTATTTCCTCCCCGGGGTGAAAAGCTGTTAATGCTGCATGAAGCTAGTTCCATTGTCTGGTTTAGCTTTACGAGACGCGACACGTTTTCGGTTTCATGATGGTCTTCATTGCCCCCCTCAAAATCCTCACAATAATCGCAAAAGAGTTGTTATTTGTCCCATTGCTTTAGTGATCAGCAACCACAGTCGAGCCCTCTGTGCATCTTGGCGCAGTCATTTACTAAACTCCGAAGAGCAGCTCACCTTTCTGAACACGCCCACATCCGAATGCCATTGGTCCAAGACTGCAGCACAAAAGATTTCAGTAGTGGTGGTGGTTCACTCAGGATGTCGACCTATGTGTGGTTATCCCATGCGTTATAATTGCAAACTTAGCTTACCGTCTGCTAGTTTAACTAGGATCAATAAACCCAGCAGTGAAGAGTAGGCTACAACTGCACTGCATTATATTTATATAAGATTTTGAGAAAAGATATCCAAAAAGACTGCCTATACAGTTTGCTTCCCTCATCGCACATTATTTTTTAAAAATAATAATTTTAAGAACAATTTAATAATATATCTCACAGATAGGCAATCGAGTTGTTAGGCTAAATTCTGCAGCCAATATAAGAAGAAAGGGTGTCTGGCGCTGACGGGACTGAATGAGCCAATGCCACTGTGAGTCTTCATATCTGCAGGCACGCTTCTCTTCATTGGTCTACACTGTAACTCAGACAAGTGCTGCCTGGGTCTCTGGCTTGGCAATGCCATCGGTGCGGGGTGTTGCACTAAGCACAATGAGAAAATTCGACAGGCTCGGCTGCCAATCGACGTTGTAGTGTGTGTATTCAGCGTTGAGGCAGTTTGACGTGCGTAAGCAAGCCTGTGGAACTCCTGTATGGCCATTCCTTCAAGTTGAGACCCCAAAATGAATAATGCATAATGTATGAGTAACGAATGAATAATTTCTAAATGTTCTTTATAAAGTGAAAAGGAGATGTGTGTATGTGACTTCTGTCTTGTCGTGTCTGCTGCACTTTTTTTTTTTTTTTTTAAACTATGTTTTGGATGCTTTGCAATGGCTTTGGCGCGTCATTTCCTCAGATTTCCGCCAAGCAATGTGTTGCTCTGTGGTATAGAACTCATCTCAAGCGCGAGGCTGGCTGCTGCACTGTGCCGTCAAGAGCACGGTCTTGTCCGAAATGTCCATTGAAACGTGATGCCGTTTCTAATGCCCGCAGCTCTGCTTAGACGGAGAACTGTGAGTCACATGGTCGAGTGTACTGATTAAAGAGAAGCCGAGCCAACAGAGCCTAGCATAGGAATGGCCTTTTGAGCTCATATGAGGGAGTGTGTTGGCTGTCAGCGGACTACATGTTGAATGGGAATTTGGGCTGTTTGAGAGATCTAATAGGAAGCTAACGTTGGCACAATGCCTGGCTGTCACTAAGGCACTGATAGCTGTATCCTTCAAACGAAGAAGTTAATTCATTGGTTTATTAATACTTGTCAATTTAATATTGTGTTGAAAGTTGAAGTTTGAAGATTGTTATAAGCAGAATGTACCCTACCTAATACATATAAGTGGAATTTTCAGTTTTTAGGTCTATTTGTTGTTTTGCCTGAGTAGTAATAGGACTATTCACATGTATTTTCCTAGCTTTCCATAGCCAGACTCATATTCCTATCAGATTTTCCGAAATTTTTTTTACGAGTGGGTAAATTCGGGCTAGCTTTCAGGCTGAATTTTCTAGCTGAATTCTTAGTAGATATGCCTTTTGACTTTTTACACCTCAAATTTGCAACTTTTGTCTTTTGATTTTGCAATCTTTTTCTGGAGGAGCACAGTATGAGGTTGCATAAATACAATAACAGGTTGTAAATGTTGTATTGGATCAAACTGTGTAGTCAACTCTCCAGTTATGAACCTGTGGTTAAAGAATTATTTATAGAAGTCAATTGCTTAATGCATGTCATGGACCACAACAAACTGAGGACATGATGACACAGCGCCAAATAATTTTGAATGTCAGCCATGTTGGCTTTGTCTAGAGACGGCTTTATGAGTACTTTTATGTTTGCCTAGGTTTGAGTGTATGTGTGTGTGTGTGTGTGTGTGTGTGCCTGTACATTTATAGTAGAGAGAGAGAGAGAGAGAGAGAGAGAGAGAGAGAGGAACACTGTAGCCTTGGACTGCTTGGACAAATGTATCTTAGGGGACAAGCAGGTGTCCTTGGCTGCCAAAAAAAAAAAAAAAAAAAAAAAGAAACTGGTCTGTGAGACTGGAATACTGTTCCACGTGAATGCTCTCTTCTTCTCCCTGCTGAAGTTGCTTGGTAGACAGACAGAGAACAGGAGAGATGTGGAGGTTCATACACAGGGTACAACAACTGCTTTAGCCGCACTGTCATCTGGTCAGGCTAAATGAGCCTCCCACTGCTAAAGCCTGCGTCTCCCTCCTCCTATATCGCTAGGTAGCCTTCAAACCCTGTTTATGAGAGCAGAGAGAGCTGCCCGGGCCACTGTGCTAAATTAGTGATGATGATTATTCACAGACACTGCCGTCTGATTAGGGGGGCAAGATGTCATGGAAAACGTTGCTGTCATAAATACTGTAGTATCCTGTACTCTAGATTAAACTAAAGTAAAGTAGCAGTTAAGTTATGTACAGGCTATTTATTTATTTATTTTCAGAGGAGGACTTGAGTGTCGTGTTCTCTGCTTCAAATGATTCTGCGTAGATGCATAAAGCATCCACAGGCCCATTTTCTGTCAGGACTTTTATTGAATGCATCCGGTTCCAGTGCAAGGCTAACGGTTGACTTCTCAATGACCTCTGCTCCTCCTCTCCCCTCATCTTGTGCTTATTAAGCTGGTGCACCCTGGAGTACTTACACACTCACACACAAACACAAGCCCCCAACACACATACTCACACACAACCCTCCCGCCCCCTTAACACACACATGCATGCACACACACACACACACACACACACACACACACACACTATGGCTCCCTGTGCAATGAGAGTGATGTGCTACACTCTCTCAACAGAGCAAGATAGCGGAGCAGCGAAAGTTGATCATTTACGCTGAATAGGCACACCTGTGTCTGGGCCTCTGCATCCAGGAGGAGAGGGCACACAGGAGACCCCCTCCATGCTAGCAGCAGGTCACCCGTGCCCGAGCCTGAGGAACAGCTGCCAATGGCTGCCAGCCAGCCAGTGTCTTTTTGACTCTCCGACAGTATGCTGAAGCGAGAAGAGAAAAGCAGAAAGAAAAAAGGCCAGAAAAACACAGTATAAACAAAACAAAAGATGGAAAAATAAGCCAACATCAGATCAGGATTTTCAGGATCTTAGCTTAGATTTGCGTTTTCCCTCAAGCTAAAGTGTCAGCAGAGAAGAGTGTGTGTGTGTGTGTGTGTGTGTGTGTGTGTGTGTGTGTGAGAGAGAGAGTGTGTGTCTGTGTATGACTGTGTGTGTGAGAGAGTGTGTGTGTGTGTGTCTGCCTATACTGTATGCTGAGTAGTAGAAGGTTGGATTCTGGATTCCCTCTGTTTGGTTTGTGTTGAGGAGAGAAATGTAAATTTGCCCCCGCGGTTGTTGAGGAGACAATGAATCCACTTGTCTGGAAGCGCGGGATTACCCTCCACTCTCATCTCCGCCGGCAGTAATTAGCGGCAGTGTGCGCGTAGGTGATGTGCTCCCATGAAGACGGAGGATTGGCATGCAGCTGTCTGTGGCAGCAGCTCAGCTCTGGCTGGCTGAGATGCAATGAAATGTATTTTGCGAGCAAACATGCTGACAGCGTTCAGTCTTTTTTTCCTGTTCACTGGTGGTGGCATCGGTTTACTGTAGCAGAGAGTGTGTGTATATGGAGAAAGTAAACAATAAGAACTGGAAAATGACAAGGCTTGTCACATTTTCCATAGTATATTCAATGTACATCCATTGGAACAGATGAACATTGTGAATGAATGCCATACATTTTCACATGTTATCTTTATGTAGGTCTCCATATCTGTGTAGGGAAGAATGTCAATAGAGACCCGATGAGGCTTTTGACATTTGTGCTTTTTAATTGTGTACAGTATTCAAACCAGTTGTCCTGGATACACTCTATGGCTGAAAATGATTGCTTACCTTTATTTGTGTACTTAACATCATAAAGTTGATGTTTATGGCAGATATTTAAGTGTTAATAGTTTAGAAACAGAACAGAAAAAGAACTGGATGTTACAGGACACAGAAATACAATATTCTTCAAACATTATAGGATGCACACTGACTTCTCACAGAATACAGACTCATTGGTCTTCAAACACTATAGGGCTCCTCTTGACTTGCAAACACCTGTGATCTCTTATCTATTCTAGTCCATGAGCATACCCCGTCTTCTCTCATAGTGACTTGCAAAGCACAGTTGGTCCGGTCCTCTCGGTTGACTGACGCTGGGGCCCAATGGTATTGGCTTCCTGTAGCTCATCTGAATTCAGGTTAGCGGCATCAAGGTCACAGGATCAGATCCCAGGAAACACTCATGTAACAGAGAATGAAAAGAGAACATATTTTATGTAGAGGTTTACCATGTATTCATTTAATCAAGTCGTTTTGCTTAAAGTTGTCTGCTGAGCTAATTAAATGTACTGTTACTTTTGAGAGGGCCGATCTATCTTTGCCAAAAAAGTAGATCATTACCATTTCTGTCAAATAGTAGATCATTAGAATTATGAAGCATTCCCATCTTGGCTTTTGTTTTGTGCATTCATTATTACATTCACAACAGTTGCAACAGCACAGTGCTGACTATTCTGTGTATGAATGTCATTGTTGCCCAATTCATAACACATAGCATACAGTATACATTTGATGTAAGTCTGTGTATTTGTTCAGGGATCCACCAAAACAGCGTCTGCTGAACTAATCAAATATTCTCACACTTTGGTATTGGCAGTAATAGCTGCAATAGCTTTTAAAAAAGATAATATTAGCACAGTGTCAAATAGAGTCACTAATTAAAGTAGTGAGCATCAGGCGAAATATGAAATACTTCACTGCTGCAGAAAGGAGAGTTAGCAGCAGGGCTTATTACTATAGGTATCATTATCATCAAGTATCATTGTCCTCCATTCAAAATAAATAAATATCAAAGAGCATCATGATACTAAATATCAAAGATCTTCATTTAGTTTTCATCACTCTGAATGTGCACTGTGTGTATATTTGGTGCACCCGTTTTTGTTTACCGCAATTATGTAAAAAAAGAAATGCAAATTGGAGGTGTTGTGTAGACTTCACTTGGGGAACAAAAAAAACTCAGCTAGTGCAAAGCATTTCATCCCAAATGAGAGACCCTGACACACATCTTGAGCCGGAGGGAGCAGGGGGAAAAATGTAAGATGCTCTTGGCTTCTGAGGGGAAGCCAACGAAAAGAGCAAACACCAGACGGAGTTGAGTCGAGGTAAAATAGCGGAGTGCAAGTCTGGAGCTCTGCCAATCCCTCAAAAGTAGCCTAAAGTGCGTAAAGAAAAGCCCCCTTAAGTCCACAGGGAGAGTCTACTGCCATGTCTCAGACGATGGTGCCTCTCTGTTCATTATATTTAACAAGAAATCGTCGGGATTATCCACTGCATGAGCGAGAGAGAGGCAAACGTTTGTCTCGTACGTTTTAACAGGTACGCCTCACCTGATTTCACAGCTCTCTTTTGATGCTTGCTTGGCATCCTCAAACAAATCCCCTCTTGTAGATCGCACACAGACACAGACACTCTCACACTATCACTCACACACACACACACACACACACACACACACACACACACACACACATACACACAGGAGAGAGAGTAGCTCACTACAACCAACCCTAACCTTGAGTGATGGCAGAGCTGCCTCCACCAATCACATTAAAAGCCACATTTCTTCATATTCGGGGAGGGGGACTACATTTTGCAATCTCCTTAATTTAGCCAGACTGATAAATTGTAGCCTCGTTCTTCCCCCGCCACCAGAGCGGACAGTCCGGGTGTCCGCTCCACAGCCTCTGTCCTTGTGATGTACAGCTTTTATCATAGCATACACACACACACACACACACACACACACACACACACACATACACACACACATCCCAACCCAGCCGAGAAGCGCTGCTTGTGATAAGAGAGCAGAACAAGCTCACCTTGGATTATGTCAGCATGGACGTGTGCTGTGTATAATACGAACATGTCAAACCTGAGCCGACACCGATCAGGACCAGGGCGTTTAGGCTTTCAGACTTGAACAAGGTGTTTAAAAAAATCCCTCTGAAGAAAATGTAGGTGCCTTGTGTAAATGGCTTCTCTCTCATATGCTTCAGATACAGCATGCAGAGAGAGAGAGAGAGAGAGAGAGAGAGAGAGAGAGAGACTAGGGAGCACAAACATCACCTTTGCTATCTGATCCACCCACAACATCACCTAGCTGTGCCAGGGGCAGAATCCTGTCCTGTCAGATCCAACCCTAGTTCAGCCCCTAACAAATGAATGTCAGAGACTGTCTATATATTCCAGGGTAAGAAAAATTAACTTGTCACTGCTTCTGATAGCACTCTTATGGAATTGTGGAGACTGCTGTGAGAGATGTGCAGCTCACACATAATGAGCAGTGTCAGGTGCGTAGAATGATAACCCGTGTGCTTGCAGTCATGACAAGCAGAGAACACATACAGAGAGAAGAGAGAGAGAGAGAACACAGAGGAAATAAAGAGATTAAAAAGAAAGAGAATGAAAGGCATACATACAGAGAGCAAGACAGAAAACACAAAAGAGAGAAAAAAAGAGTGAGAGAACAAGGCTATTGGAAGGACAAACAATGCATGAAATGACATATAGAGATATAAAACGTGTGTGTCAGATGGCAAAGGCATATGGCGGCATTTGTAAATACAATGAAAGTTTTATGCATCTCTTCAAACTCCTGTAGCTTCGCTGGTCCCATGGGTAGGGATAATACCACCTCGCCCTGAGCTGCGAGATGACCTCTAATTTAAACTACAGCGTTGAGGATAGCACTTGAATTATTCATGAGGGCTAGTCTGCTTGTATTATTGGTCTGAGAAAGATACAATTACATTTCCCCCAGGTGTTTAGGAAGAGAACAGGTGAAAAAAAAATCTGAATATTCACTCTCCCCCAGTGAAAAGTTTGTATTCTTTTTATGAGGCAGAATGGTCTTATCTGCATGTTTTGTGTTGTGCGGTTGAGCTTAGACTTGAGTTTCTTGGAGTATACTTTACATTTCAGAATATCTATTGAATGTTGTTGTACCTGTACTGCAGTGAGTGATGGAGATTATGGACATTCTCATGCTGTCATACATAAATACATTTCCCTGTAATATTATATGTTTATTTTCTATAACTCTTCTGGGGAAAGGGGAAATGAGGAGACTTCATTCCAGCTTCAGACGGCGTGCCTACAGAGTTACAGACGGGATGCCCATAAAGTGTTATTGTCCGTCTGATGCATATTGCATGCCGACACGGGCAACACTGCAAGAATCTATCAGTTCCACTCCAATTGCTTGCCCACAATGTGATGCACATTATTGTCTATGCACTTCCAGGCCATGGGTGTCTGCTAGTTTATATTAGCTTGGTGGGAGTCCTGTGTTTCCTCTCCTATTATTATCCTTAAATAGACTATATGTAAGCCTCACTAGCTGTCAGCTAGTGAGCTAAATTATTTCATACTCCCAACCCTGAGCAGATTGGGGACAGTGTATTACTACAGTTGTAAACCCTATATATCCTCTTGTTTTGCAGAAGTAAACAAAACATTTTGCCGGAAGCTGAAGGCTACAAAGGTTTAGGCTTATGGTTCCTAGAAGACACTTTTGTCCAAAGCGACGTACAGTAATAACAATACACCACATTATCATTAAACATTAACAGTCTAAAGTAATCATACAGCCTATGTAAGAATACTAATAATAGTAATAGACTAAATAATACTAAAAGAATAATAACAAAATGTCAAGTAGCATATCATCATAATAACAATAACCATAAACATAACCGTCAGTGTAAAGAGATTTAATTAGACCAGAATCAGAACCAGAATCAGATCAGAGTATCAGAGAAAAGTTTTTTTCCCTTTTCCACACAAAAAAGCAAGGAATTTGACTTGATGAAATGGTGGAAGACACATAAGAAGTATTTAAATACATATATAATATATGATATAATATAATATAATATAATGTAACGATTGAAGAGACTCACAGTTGTCCAATCAAAAGTTTAATAGTGGAAGCGGGAATCATGTACACACCAAGACGTCATTACACAAGAAACACAAGGAAAGTCAATAAAACAAGCACGATACACAAACAGGGTAGTCACATACAATACACGGGGTAAACACATGAGGTACAACCTAAAGAAAGACTACACAAGCTAACACAAACATGACAAGGTAAACGCAATTACACTCACAGAAACCCGACATTACACAATCTGGCATTCACACACATTGCAATAATATAATATAATATAGGCCTATAAATATACAAATAATAATAGATGTAATAGATACATACAACGTAAACAAATTAATCTATTAACGCTTTTTGAAAATTGCTAGAACTTCTATAACTAGGTATTTCCACCAACGAGGAATCACAAAAAAGTCTTGATTGTGACCTTTTAGTGTTGATGAAAGGCCAACACAGCAGGTGTTCATCAGAGGACCACAGTGGGAGAGGGGGCATAAAGCTGGATCATAGAATTAAGATAACATGGTGCAGAGGTGTCCTCTAGGCTAGAGTGAGGATCTGGCTGCTATAAAAAGCCAAAGAAGAGTAACTATCAGAGGAGTTAGTTGTGTCTTCTTTGGCTGATTAAAGATCAGACTTGCCGCTACATTTTGAATTATCGGCAATGGTCTCACTACACCCACAGGTAGGCCAGCTAACAACGCATAGCAATAGTCCAGTTTGGAAAGAACCATGGCCTGCTTAAAACTTGTGTGGCATATTGTGTGAGATAAGGTCTGATTTGATCTGAAATTTCGTCAGTCATCAATTATAGCTGGGGTCAGTTGATATGTTTGAGAATTAACTGGGAATACCAGAAACTCCATTTTGGCAAGATTGACCTGAATGCACTGATCTTTCATCCAGGGAAAGACTGGTAAAGATGAGTATCATCCACTTGGAAATGATAAACAAATCCTTGGGAGTGAATGATCTCACCTAAGGAAGTGGTGTAATTGGAAAACAGAAGTGGTGCGAGTACTGAACCCTGAGGTACACCTGTGGTGAGGTTGTGAGAGTTTGAGACATACAGCATGAGCATGACAATAAAACTTGAAATTAAATTATTTATATAACATGAAATTAAATTACAAATATGTAGGATATCATTAATATCGCTACCAACATCAATTGAAATACGAATGACACTGTATTTAAGCTCTCAAGATTTTGAGTTACAGCTAGGCGATAGTCTAGCCATTCAAATTTAATCAATGTGCTTACTGTGATTCTTGTTGATACTACAGGATAGCTAAGCTTAATTGTGTCCATTCCTAAATTAAATCCAGCACTCTGAAAATGGATGGAAGCTCTGCAATTGAGTTTTCCTTTTCTCCATTAGGTATTTTAGCATTCTTGACAGCGAGGGCTTATGCCATTGATGGCACTCTGCTTGGTTGTTTCTTCTAAATTGACTCTAACGCCTCTTGATTTACAAAGTGGCATTATGAGAAAACACTAGCTTACTGCTTAGATTGAAGGTTATTTTGAAAAGTCTGGCTATTTCATCAGATTCTGATTATTTTTTCAGATCTAGTCATTGTTAAATGTTTAAGCTAAGTCTTGTATAGTACCTTAAAAGCGAATTACCACATATGCATGAAATTGGGAGTTGCCTTTGACTGAAAGATAATCTCTTGCAAATTGCATTTTCACAGTATATTTGAGAAAATATAGGAATGTTCTTTGATGCAGGTGATTGGCATGGTCTATCTCTGAGTGAGATATCCTTGCATGTTTTGCAATGGAAAGGCATGGGGAATAGGGTATTTCACAGATGACTGACCCTGTGCTAGCCCCCATCAGATCTGCTTTTTACTTGCATGGCAACTAATTTCATCGGGCTGCTGTCAGTCCAGCCTTTTCAGGAGATTGCCAAGCCATTATGCGCTGTGAAGATAAATATCCTCCGCACAGAATTATTTCCTTGTTGTAACATCCCAGGATTGGCCATCCCCTAAACACTCTGTATGGCCATTGTGCACATCAAACAATTTGGCCTCCTTCGTTTAGAGGCAGCTCGTGGCCAAACGGACAGGCTCCGTGGATCAGATTTTATGGTGAATGTCAAAAGTCTGGCCAGTGAGCCCACAGCCAGAGATGTGGTCATTAAATCACAGCTCCCTGCCAGTATTCATGAGCTCATCTCTCCTAGCAATGAATTTGACCCTCACTGCTGATATCAGGCGTGGCATGACCCCGGCATTAACATCATTGATCAGAGCACAGCACCCCTCTGCTGACCTTGTGAAATACGGCTATTTATACCACCACTCACCCCCTTTTTGCAGCACCCCCCTCCACTTTTTTTAGCAACAGGAAGATCTGCCCACTTCAGCAAGTCAAGACAAGCAATTCCACAGAAAATTCCGGATGAGCATAAGCATTGTGAGTGTGCACTCAGTGCCATGTCGTCCGTCTGTACATGTCAGCACATGTCAGCCTTGTCCGGACCACAATGATCGCGGGGGCCTTCGGGGATACACTCCGCGTTCTCGATCGGATCGGCACGCAGCAGCTACTATGGGATTTGTGCAGTCCTCAGCCGGTCCACCACAAACCCCAAAAACCAGACCAAGAAAGACCAACAGCGGATCAGACAAGCTGTTGTGTGCAGTTTGCGGTGTCTTTGACCTGGAGTACCTTTCCTTCTCTGCACTGCACTGTGGTGTAGCATGTCCAGCAGAAATTGACCTTGATTTGAGAAAATATCACTCTAATTGGAAACAAATCAAGGTCTTTTTTATTTCCGAGGCCGTGGAGGACGACACCGATAACATAAATCAATGCATCTGCTGCCACCTGGAAAAATGGGGAAGATTTCATTGTGCTTGCGGCTCTGATTTGCTATGACATAACGGAGATTGATAAGACCTACAGGCAAGGATAAAAGGGCAGTGCCAGGACCTCTGGAGCCGCTGCCGACACCAGTGAATAGGAATTCTGTCATTAGCTCACAGTCAGGGTGATAATTGGTAAGGTCAGCAGCAGTTGACATCTGCTTGTCCTGCTAAATGCTATCAAACAGATCGGAGAGGCCCCTCAGGGGGGTTGGGGTTGACTGGGGTGGGGTGGGCTGACGGAGGCGTGGGGTGGGGGAGGTGGGTTGGATAGGGAGGTAGCCGAGGTAGGGAAAGAGAGGAGGGGAAGACGGCTGAGAAGAGAATCGTCTTCCCCTCAAGGAGTGGAATTAACTAATTAGGCTGTCTTGCAATTTGTGAGGACCTTTTGAAAACGTCTGCCCTGTTTAAGAATTCGAATCAGAGGCATGTTCAGTGATATACCCATCATGCTAATAGTTCACAGTGAACTACAGTGTGAAGACTTAAGCTATAACAGTATCCAGCAGCCCCTCTAGTTCTACTGTCAACACTCTACCTAATTACGCTGCTAATGAAGAACAGTGTTCTATCTATCGTGTACTATATAGGTCACTCTAGTACAACTGTACCACCATGACAGTAAAACACATCCTGGCAGAGTAACTTTGCTCTCTAGTGTCCTATACTTTTTACTTCCTGCAGCTGATATATTATTGCATTCTGCTGAAGTCAGCACAGTACAGTGTGCATACTATCACACTGATGTATATGATGTGGATGATGTATATGATGTGATGTGTATTGGTGGTGCACCTTGTGTAGAAGAGGACTAATAACAAAGCAAAGGACACTGCCCTCGTAGAACATGTTAAAGTGGCTAAATGTATTGTGTGTGTGTGTGTGTGTGTGTTTTACTCCTATCTTATTCCCTCCCCCCATTTTCCCCCTGTCATATATATTGTTCCATGTAGGCCAGTGCCCAGCTGTATCCCCGAGGGGCATCGCAAGCAGATGCAAGCACACAGGAAGTCCAAATGAGCAGAAGCTGCAGAAATTTGCTCGGAAAAACTCGCGCTGCACTTGATGAGTCATCAGGCCACGCGCGCTTCCTCCCAATGGCTGATTATGGGCCTCTGTGCGTTGAGACGTGTTTTTTTCATTTCTCTCCGTCTTGTTCTCCTTCTCTCGTTCTCTCTGCCCCCCTTTTCTTCCTGCCCTCTGTCTGATACCCCCACACACACACACACACACTTCCCCCTACCCACACCACCATTATCCCCCTCACAGTGTAAACAACATACATTAAGCACTGCCTATTCACATTATAAATTACTAGATTAGTGATTATTCTCCATTAATCTTCAAAGATAAACACACACACACACACACACACACATTATTAATCTGTTTGTTTTTTTAACCACTGACTAAAGCTCATACTGAAAGATGAATGAAGGGAACTTAATTATGATCCCAAGGAGCTGAACGTATGTTAAGCATGATGGACCAGATGAGATGCACACAAACACACACACTCTCTCTCTCTCTCTCTCTCTCTCTCTCTCTCTATATATATATCTCTGTCTCTCATAGACACACATACACACACAGACAGCCACACACACACACACAAATAAATGATTGTGTGGCAGGCAAATCTGCCCAAAATGTCATCGTGCGCGGGTCCGGCCCCCTTCCGTAATGGTTGTTTACCCTGTTGTTTGTGAAAGGTCATCATTAACTACACTGGAGGCTCTGATGGCTCCCTCTCCAGCTCCAGCCCTGCATGGCTCAGCTCAGCTCGTGGTGTTGCGCTGGCAGCTCGGGCTTTTGGGGAGCACGTGACCCATGCTGCTCACACTGAGTGAGCTTGGTGGGGTTTAATGTAGTGTTTTAATGTGCTGCTGCTGCTGTGCCTCCTGACATTATCAAATATCAATGGAACAGGGAAGCTGCAGTCAGATTCCTCATTATTTTGCCTGGATTACGTTATATATCAGACATATGCTTTTATATATTGACCATATTGAAATCACCTATTGGAAGGTGATATAATGTCACCGACACTAGCAGTTACTCTAAATTACTCCAAGGAGTTATTCCCTTACTGCACTGTGTAAGATACTGAATATTATATCTATATGATTCAAGCAGGATGCAATATTATAATAGGATAGATGTGTAGGCTTCAGGTCTTCAGAGCCAAGTAAATTTTATGTGGTTCTAAGCCAGATCTTAAGGTTGAAAATCTCTGAAAATCAAAGGGTGAACACAGACGAGACACCTGAGCATGATGGAGTAATGCTCACAGGTTGCTCCCGTCTCGGGCTCGTAATAACCAAGTGGGCCTCTCCTTCTACGGGTGTTTCGTCCTTCATCCACACCCCTTCATTTTTCTTCCGACCTGCTGCAATATCGGTCTGATTAAAAAAGAGGGAGTTTACAGCTGGGCACCCCTCCCCCTCCTCCTCCCTCTCCCTTCACTCCCCTCCTAAACACACCTCTTTCCCCTCTCCATTCCTCACTTCTATTTCCTCTCTCCTTGCCTTCCCCTTCTTTCCTCCTCTCTCCATTCCTCTTGCCGTCCCCTCCCCTCCCTTCTCCTCCTCTGATCAGCTTCTCTCCTGTCTCCTATCGTCACTCCTCCTTCCTCCTCCCCTCCCGTCACCTCCTTCATTCTCTCTTCCCCCCCTTCCCTCTCCTCTCTCCCTCCATCTGGCTTCATCAGAATGATCTCACTGGTCGGCGGCTCGGGGCTGAGGGGGGGGGTTGCGTTGCGTTGCGGTGCAGTGGGTGCGGTGGCTGGGGCGGCTCTTGGCTAATTACAGTGAGTGCTTTGTTGTGCATTCCTCCGCCGACGCGCCGAGCCCCGAGAGCTGCGCTCCCACTCCTGACGTTCGCATCAATAGCAGTTTGAGCATGATGGATTCCCCGTGCCAGCAGCGCAAGGCACCTCCTGATTGTAAATTCCACACTTTCTCGCCCCGACGCGAATGGCACATGAGAGAGGTCAGGCTCGCGGAACACGGCGAAAGACACTTTGAAGGATGCGAGGGGAACATTTGGAGGTGTTCAGTGGGCTTGTTGTTGTTGTTGTTTGAAAAATTCATTTGTCTGAAGAGACAGAAAGAGAAAGAGAGACCTTCACTGAAGCTTATGAATGACTTCATATTAATTAATGAAATAATTGCCTTATTAGTGTGAGGATTGCCTCTGAGACGGCACAGACACATTTTAAGCTCTGGATAAATACTAAGCGCTACTCATTGTAAAACACCCCTTGTGTTTCTTGTGTTTTTTAATCTTATTTGTGTGTGTGTGTGTGTGTGTATGGCTCAATGACATCATTTTATTTCTGCTCAGAACAGCCAGCATTTCCTATTTGTTGCCTTTTTTAGAAGAATGAAAACACGAGAGAGGGATGGGGTGGTCGGGTAGGGTGGAAAAAAATGAATGTAAAATGGAGGCTTCGTGTATTTTATGGCTTCATTCCATGCGAGACAGCTCGGTCAGCCGAGCCTATCCAGGCAGGGATCATGATAAGTGGTGATATACAGCATCTCCAGATTAATGCAATTTGCTGGGCTGCTTTGCTGGAAACCCTGTTATCAATATCAAGGACTAACTGAATTATTCCTGGATCATCTGCCATGTCTGTACTCATCTTATGATTTTAAATGTATTTATTTATTTTCAGCCAAGGCTGGACTGGGCAACTAGTGCTTGTCACCTCAAAGGCATAAAGCATACAGCACACATTCTCATTCTCAGGTGAAAAATGTTGAAAATGACAGTCGAGAGGAGTGCCAGCAGGTGATATGGCTTTCTGCCTAACATTGCTAGATCTCAGCTAGTGTGTGGCCCATAAAAAACGAGCCAGTTAATCCATCAGATTGCACAGGAGTGTCAAATTACAGGTAGGGCATGGTTGAGATACATATTCCTCATGGGATTTGTATGGAGTACGCTTAGACATGCTGTATACTGTTGGCACTGTAGGTAAAACATATTCATATTCTGTACAGCATCCCTGAGGTTTCTGAGGAAATATGTTTATAGTCAGGTTCCCAGAAACCCTTTGCCTCTGCTGAGAGAGCTCTTTCGTAAGAGAACAATAAAAAAAACTTGCCCGGCGAGTAAATTAAACATTTTAACAAGATCACTGTCAGGCAAGCGAACAAACGCACCCATTGCCTGCACAAAAGTGGGAAATTTGCCAGAAAGATAAAGCAAGGGGATGCTTCGCCTCGTTGAAGCTAAAGATGAAAAATCTAGATATTTCCCCCATGGTAAAAGCTTTCTAAACAGACTTAAAGCATTTATGTGATGTACTGTCCACATCTAATAGCAACATTTATTTTCTTATGACTTTCAGTAAGCCAGTCTATTCACAGTAACACATTCATTTGGAGCTCAATTATGAAGCCACTCTTTCCCCCTTTTACAGCCTCTGTGCTTTGCAGACACGTGAATAACAGAACTATGGTGCAAGGTGCCACTGCCTTGCGAGGGCAAATGTTTTCATAGCCTGACTCAGTGTACGACTGGCTGTGCTTTTCAAAGGGCATAAAGAAAAGTGAGAAATAAACGACCCCTAAGGAAGAAGCCAGTGTGCGTATTGTACTGTTTCCATGAGAGAGGGTGTCCTGTCGCCTTCATACCATGAGCTTCGGGGGATTTGACTTTATTCACAATTCTTAGCTGTTATGACCGAAGGACGCCTTGCGAATATGGTTCCCTTTTGCTTTCTTTTTGCTTTCTTTGTCCTCAACAAAATGTCCTCAACAAAAAGGAGGCAAGAGCCTACTGTATACCATAAAGAAGCTATCCCCTTGTTAGATATGCCAGCGAATCAAGAATAATGACTTCAGCGAGTCAGGGGTTTGGGGACGGCTGTAAATCGGATGCTTAATATGGGCGAGAATACCCCCGTATTAAATAATTCAGTTATTTTCCACTGTGCGCCCATAGAGATTGGAGGCAATCAATACTTTTAAATGGTTGAGTTTAAGTCTGCAAGGCTTATGGTGAACCCACCTGTTATCATGTCTTCCTTGAGCCTCTCTTGGCATGAATAATAGGCCATTTTTTTTCTCGGTCAATGCAGGGGTCATTTTCACAGATGTCTTCTGAGCAGTGCTTAAGTCCATATTACAGTGAAATACGAGCTTGGGGGATCTCTGTTTTCCATGTCAAATGTGCAGTCATTACAAACAGTATATGTACTGTACTGTTGACAATGATTTGTATTTCATGTGCTATTATCTCTTATAGACATAAGCTTATTGCATTAATGAAAAAGTGGGTGTCTGTATTGGGAGTATTGTCAATGTCAATGTCAATTTTATTTATATAGCGCATTTACAGACGGCTTAGCCGCACCAAAGTGCTTCACAGTAAAGTATACAGGAAGGAACAAAAACAAAAAGGGCTACAGTTAAAAGAAATTAAGAAATGCAGAAAAAGGAACATTAAAACTAAACACTGGGGCATAAGGGGAGACACTAGCCAAAGGCAAGTGAAAAGAGGTGGGTCTTTAAAAGGGACTTAAAAACATTCAGAGACTGAGCTGAATGTATGTGGAGGGGGAGGCAGTTCCAGAGTCTAGGGGCTGCCACTCAAAAGGCTCTGTCCCCCCTAGTTTTCAGCCTGGCCCTGGGTTCTTCCAGCCGCAGTTGGTCTGCTGACCAAAGTGCTCTGGAAGGGGAATGGTGGTGGAGAAGATCAGACAGGTAGGAGGGGGCCAGACCATGGAGAGATTTGTACACAGACAAGAGGAGTTTGAAAATGATGCGGTAGCGGATGGGGAGCCAGTGGAGTGAAGCCAGAACTAGGGTGATATGTTCACGTTTTTTTTTTTTACTGTACATAGTGGTACTATGAGCACCAGGTGAAAGAATGACACTATACAGCCCTGATTATAATGCTGTGGTACAAGTTTTACACAATGTTTACATTTAGTCGACACTTTTATCCAAAATGACTTACAATGAGGAATAACATTCAAGCTACCGTGCAATAGGAGACTTAAGGGTAACAATAAATAATATTGCATAATATTGATAGTGCAGAGTTTTTCTTCTGTTATGTGAAGCATTCCAAATGGGTACATACACTATGAGTTCTCTCTGGAGGTTCATTGTTACTGCAGGGTACTATTAATGGCACTGAATGAAATATCAATATGTACTTTTTAAATATTTGGTGGCATTCACTGTTTGTAAAACCCAAATGATCTAACAAGCAGATACACATGGCAGCTGGTACTGTGATACACAAATGACACCAGTTTGGTCTTATTTTATCAGTAGATCTGCCAAGAGAATCAGGTCAAAATATGTTTTGTTTTTTTCCCACATTATTTTGAAACCTCTTTCAAACCTCTTTGAACAGATAACTGGTGTCAATACTAGGGGGGATTCTAACGCCTGGCATTCAGATAGATCTCTTGGCTGTTGACCAGACCCACATGCTCCGTGGGGGACTACTAATTTGATTAGTTCAACACTCAGGACCTGTTTATGCCTCAGCAAGGTGCTTCGTAATCAAATTCGTCCAGCGGCATTTGTTGTAATCGAAAGTGGACACATTGGATTTCACAAGCCATAAACAGTGAATAAACCGACCCCCCATCTCCAATGTTGAGCAGGAATGGCCATTTGGAAGCGCTGACTCCGTGTCCAGGAGACGTTGAATATCACTCCCTCACGACTCCCTAATCATTCCAAGAATTTCCACTCAAGTGCTTTAATTACTATGCAAATTAACTGGCAATAACTCAGGCTTAAGGTCCTGCTTCTGGTACCCAAAATTCCGATTAACCCATCACTTCACCTCAGATACAGAGATGCTTGCCATCACGGCCACTATTAGCTTAGCAAAATTAGGTAGGGGGATAACTGTATATTTGAATAAGAGACGGATTATTAAAACCATCAGTTAGGTCTCAGGCGTGACTGGATTTCTGTGGAGTCATGTTCAACCACAAAATGCAATTTCTCCTTGTATTTGCATACTTCTTTATATTAAATTAATAAGAGAGCCTTGTGGTAGTCTTGTGAGGAATTGCACCCAAATGGTGTTCTATGGGCTGTGATGAAGCCCCTAGATGGACACAGCAAGCAGACTGAAGAGATTCAATTTGTATCACCTCCGTAGAGCATTGTAACCTTGTGACTGCGTGGCGTGGAACGATGTGGACTTTTCCAATGTTTGTACTCACATACAGTACACAGCCATTGTTCACATCTATGGCTTCATGGTACGATGCACACCACTACATAGCCTTGCTCATGCTGCTGTCACAAAGCTTAAAGCTAAAAGAGACCAATGCTATGCAAGCAGGTGCAAGGCTAGCAGGGAATAATTCTGACCCTGAGCACTAACAATGTCAGAAATGAGCATGACCTGAGGGTGTAGGGGTAGTCATTTGATGACCTGAAAACCGTTTCTTGAAAGAACACTAAAACACTGACGTCTCGCAGGGCTGGAGCCACACGTGAAAGCACATGGAGGAGGGCATTAGCGTCGCGGCTGGATGAGCCGATGCCCTCGAGCCTCCATCATCTCTCTCAGGAAGCCAAAGCCATCATTACATTCTAAATAAAAAGTAGGAAGACAGCTGACAGTCACTAACATGCCTGTTAGCTACGGGAGCCTCGAGTCGAGCGTCGTCCTTTGTGTTGAGTTTTTTTTAACAACTGAACACGAGGAGAGGAGAGGGCTTGATGTGATGTGAGCGGCGACTTTGCCACTGGCTGGTGATGCTGAGTGTGGTGGAGCAGATGGACTCAATCACTCCATAGGAGTCACCATGTGGCCTGAAGACTGGACTATAGGGCAGTTGCCGTGGACATCATCAGAAAGACAGGACATAAAGATGTGCACATCATGCAAACATATAGGCAGTCACTGACTGTGATCAGGCATGTTTAGGATACACGGTAGCAGTGCATTGGCCAATAATATGGTGCTGTTCCTATGGATCAACTGGTAGAGCAACTCATAGAACTCAACCACACCAAGATCATGGGTTCAGTTTCTAGGGAGATGGTGTGTCTTCCAAGAGAGCATATATAAGTTAGAAATATAGCTAGTAAAATATACCTACTGCATCTGTATCTCGACTTTAAGTCACTTTGGATAAAAAGAATCCGCTAAGTAAATAGATAAACTTAACGATGAACAATGTATTGACACATAAGTATAACATGTGCTTGGCTCAGCGGTTAAGCCCACACATGTGTGAAATGTCCTAAGATCATTAGCAGTACTGATGCTCCTCCAGTGGGCCCCTCTTTCCCACCCCATTGATTGTATTCCATTAATTTCTGCACCATATACTGTACCACTAGCTTCATCACGTAAAGCAGACCCATACACCTGCTCTCTCTCTCTCTCTTTCTCTCTCTCTCTCTCATAGTATTCTCTGTGGTCTAATTTAGCTTCGCATAAGAAAGCTCTCCTAATCTGACTGCTGCAAACAATTACTCTACCCTTCACACAGAGCTACACACAACAGTCATGCCGGCCGAAGCCTGTGGAAAACGATCCATTTTTCGTTGGCTTTAGTTACAACGCCGGCACGTATTAATCATCCTATCACGGAGGAGGCTTCTCCGCAGCTCCATCGCAGGTTATTAATCATGCTGTCACACGCACAGAGATGTAATTCCTGGCGGTGCACTTCCTGAAGGCCGGATTGGCTGGAACAGGGAAGGAATTCTGCTCCTGGTTTCCTGAGCATCATAGGATAGGCTCAGCCATGTACACAGTTGGTGTTGGTCTGTCAGAAGCAATTCTTTACATACTTTTTCCTTTTCCTGCCACGAGTGTGAGTGTGTGTGTGTGTATGTACTGTATGTGTGTGTGTGTGTGTGTGTGTGTGTGTGTGTGTGTATGTGTGTGTGTGTGTGTTTGAGTGACTGTGTCTATGTCTGTATGTGTGTGTGTGTAGGTGTGTGCATGTGTTTTGGACGGTCTTTCAGTCTTTGGACAGCATTGTGCGAGGGAGGCAACCCCCCACACACACACACACACACACACACACACACTCGCAGCAGCTCCTGCTCTGGTCTGTCTGTCAGATCTGTAGAGGTCACGTCCTCATGGTGTGCCTCTGACTATGAGCCTGAAGCTGAACCACTCATTCAGTCACTGTGCTCTCTCTCTCTCTTTCCTTCCCTCTATCCTCAGACTCTATCTCTCGTTCTCACTCTTTCTGTGTATTTTCTCTGTCATGCTCACTCACATCTGCTTTGACTCCTGCTGCTTCATGCCTTTCTCCCTTCTCTCCCTTCTCCTCCTCTTCCTTACTGCCTCTCTCTCCTCCTCTCTCTCCCTCTTTGCCTCTTTTTTTGATCTTTTCCTTTTTCATTCCTGGTGCACCATCTTTTATATCCTTCCCTTGTCGTCCTGCTTTTACAATCTCCTGCAATCCTCTCTCTTTTTTCACCTCTCGCTCTCTCTCTCTCTCTCTCCTCATTTTCTTTGCTCTACCCTTCTTTGCTCTTTATGTCCTTCTCTCACTCACTCCCTTTCTCCCTCTCTCTTTCTCCACCCCCAACCCCCACTTCAATCTCTCTCTTTTAGTCCGCTCCGTCGGAGACACTTTAATTTGCCGAATTGCGCAATGCCTCCATAATGTGTACCCCCAGCCACCAGGGACTGTACTGTGACCAGTGAAATGCTTTAATGTGGTTTGCCCCCACCCCCTACCCCCTACCCGTATCAGTGCCACTGCGGCTGGCTCTGACAGCTTCATCCAGCGTCTGTCAGCGCCCCGCACGAGACGCCCAGCCCAACGTGCCTTAAGTCTCTGGGTCACATTCTGAATTGTGTTCATGATGCATTGGATTGGGAGTGCTGGTGGTAGGATCTCAGGAGCAGACTCATTCAGATCGCCATGATTCCTTATACACAATTGTTTTTCTTTCGTTTTGCTTAAGAAAATTCAAGAAGTCTTGTGGCATCCCTCTTAAATCCCTAGCAATTGCCTTTGTGTGCGTGACTACTTTTCTGTGTGATTGGATTAAAACCACAGGATAAGAAAGATAGTGGGAATTCCTATGTTCCATGTTGCATGTAAAGCCCACACAGTTTGTATTAGATTATTAGATGTTATTAGATACAGGACATCCCATATCCGTTAAATACATTTACTGGTTCAGTATAAAATGTATTTGTGTGCTCAGTTATTAGTATGCATAGTCATTTGTACTGCAAAGGTCCCAGGGAAAGTAGAAAGGCATATATCGAAGAGTGTCCTCCAATTCCATGAATAAATCAACATCTCCTCAAACCATTAGCAAACACAGAGGAATGAAATGAGCCTCTCTGCACACAGCTGTGTGGGCCAACACGTTACAGCCCTCACACACAGTTGCTGGCCATGCTGGACAACCTTACTAGGGAGCAGCGGTAAGTAAACTGCTCTCCTCTGGTGAAAGTCACCAATTTCATGCAGACGGGGGCTAAATTAATTGAAGGTTAAGCACTGTTTAGTGCCTTCCCCTCCTTACATCGGGCCTCCCAGAAGACCACATTTGTGCTCCACTTTTTTCGTTCCACTCTATTTTGGTGCCACAGCCAGGAGCAGCATAGCATTCTTTTCCGTCCCCTTGAATAGCCACCCTCTCCTGAGCGCTGAGATACTGCCATCCATCATATTAAGAGCTCACCTGGCGTAATCATTTCGAGACTCTCCAAACCTGGACATGGTATGAATGCCAAACAAGTGAGTGAAAGAGAGAGAGAGAGAGAGAGAGAGGGATGGAAGGAGGGAGGGAGAGAGATGGAGGGTGGAGTGGTGGTACTCTCCCACGAGTACTTCCCCAGACCTCTGCTCTGGCTGGATCCTGGAGTCCCTCTATCAGCAGTGTCTGCCTGCACCTCTGTGTGTTCTGCTGGTGGCAGTATCGACCCTTGCAGATGGAGCTCTGCAGACATTGCTGTGATCGGGGCTGTGTAGGGGGGGATCTCAAAGGCATTCGGTGCCTGCGCTTGGCACCAGCCGCTCTAATCCAGAGAAAATTGGCATTTCTGTTGCCGGCTCATCCCCACGGACAGGCGGTGTATGTGGAAGGGCCTGTGTGTGTGTGTGTGTGTGTGTGTGTGTGTGTGTGTGTGTGTGCGCGTGCGTGTGGCTGGGTGTGAGGATTCACTGAAACGCTCCTCTTTGGTGTTTGGGGAAAAGGCAGTGTGCTTGTTCAGAGATTTGGTGTTTATAGTGCCAAGGATTTGGAGGGAATTCTAGGATGCTTTTTGTGTGTGTTTAAGAGGCCATAACAGGAAATAGTGTTGGATTCAGTGTACAGTGCAGAGCAGTGGATGGATACAGTATGTACTCTGTCAACCTGGAGTTGATGCATTTGGTTTACTTTTTTGCAGTACCAAAGTCACAGAGGAGAAACCAAAGAAAGAAGAAATCTAAACGGTACATTGGTGATTTGAAATACTCGAAATACTCTGCCATCAGGACACCAGAGAAAGAATAGATTTCAGTCCATTAACTTAAGTTATCCCAAATATGCCTTTCTGCCTTTTTGACTTTGTGTTGTTGCAAACATAATTATGATTAGCTTATGAACAGTTTAGCCTCCATTCATATCTGTGGATTTAAGCCTCCACTATTGTTTTGTATAGGCATTTGTATCCATGCCTGTGGATTCTACTGTAGTCTCCACTATTGTTTTGTATGACATTTGTATTCATGCATGGAGTCACTCGCGACAATTTCTAAGTCTAATTACAGACACTCAAATGTCCAGATTAAGAATTATTCATTATGAATGAACAATAATTGTTTTTCCTACTTATTACATTTTGCATTGACTTATGTACACACTGGGCTCAAATTCATGAGTGGAAATGCATAATCCAGTCCAATCCAATAAAGTGTCCCGTTGTGGGAAATATGTTTGATTATAAATATGATGTGTCATATACTGCTTGTCAAACCTACTGTAGGGTCAATAAGCAAATGGATAGAGGAATCAATGCATGACACATTCATTTGAACAAATCAATATTCATTACATAAAGATGAAAAAACAACTCAAAGTGATCTTGACATACTGACTATTGTTCTGCTATTATTACAAATAGGCTAATCTGCCTTTACACTGGGATCAAGAGAGCTCACTTTTGACAACTCTCTCACTTTGGACCTCAAAATGCCCTAAAATTAAATCACACTCTAATCAATCATCCAGAGAACATTGGGAAGCCAAACAGCAGAACTGCGAGTCTCACATGAGTTGAATGTTTATTTTGTACAAGGTCACTCTCCGGTCAATCTGTTTGTTTATATCGTCTTTCTGTTTTTCTGTTTTATGAGAGCAATCAAAGCGAGTCCCCCTGGGGTGGAGTGGGGGCGTCCTGTCCACTGGAGACAGATACTGATGTAGATCATGTTCTCTCCTCTTGTTCTTTCACTTTTTCTGCTATCCTGCCCTGTCTTTCTCCTCTTCCACTCTCCTTTAGTGTCCTCTCCTAACCTCCTGTCCTCTACTCTACTCTCATGTTCTCCTCACCTCACCTCCTCTCCTCTCTTCTCTCCTCTCCCTCCTCTCCTCTACTATCCTCTCCTCACATCACCTTCTCTCCCTCCTCTCTTTGCCTCTCCTCTCATGTCCTCTCCTCCTCTCCTCACCTACTCTCCTCTCCTCACCTCACCTCCTCCTTTCCTGGTTTCCTCATATCTCCCCTCCGTGTCATTGTGTGCCTGACATGTGTGTGTTGCATGGGGCCATGTGCGATGGGTGAAGTGGCCTGCTCCCAGTGGCAGCTTGCTGGGCTCTCCCACATGATCAGGCTGATGGAGAAAATAGAGCGAGCTCCAGCTTCCAGAGGGAAATAGTGAAATGAAAATAGAAATATATATGAAAAAATCCACGGCAAATAGGTTCCGGCAAATGTGGCTAACATAGTCTCCCTGGTATTGCTTTCAAAGAAGAGAGAGGACAAAAAACAACAACAACATTAGAACAACCCCAGTGTTTAGGCCTCAGCTGTAGCCTCTTGCTCTCTCTCTCTCTCTGGTGCGTAATGCGGCAGTGGAGTGAGTGCTGCAGTGAGACGCAGCGTGAGTGTGGCGCTGTGCCTTTTTTTCACTGTTTTCTCTACCTCTACTTACTTTTATATTTTTTTTCTTTGTTTGGGTGGTTTGGTTTGGGTTTAAGGTTAAGGTTGGGTAGGGTGCTGTTAGTAGTTCGCTCCGTTTGCTACTTATACCGAGGCGTCTGCCCCCACCTGGGAGCATGGCGGCCTTAGGTACAGGAGTGTTTGGGTCCTTAACACGGCGACATGCCATTAAAATAACAGCTAATGCCAGCGTTGAAGAATGTAGCTTGGCTGTTGGTGAGATGGTCGGTCACGACAAAATCCTCTCCGCGGCTCGGATGAACAGGGCTGTTGTTTTGTTTCTCGAGACGGTAGAGTTGGCAAATGATGTGATTGAAAGGGGAGTAGTAATTGATGGTGTTTTCACCCCAGTGCTACCTTTATCATCACCCTCTAAAAAAGTATTTATTTCCAACATTCCGCCCTTTATCAAAGATGAAATCCTAATTGAATCTCTTTCCCGTCATGGCAAATTAGTATCACCGATAAGGAAGATAGCGATTTCAAGTAGCAATCCACTCCTTAAGCATATTGTGTCGTTCAGACGTCAGGTGCATATGATTTTAAAGGATAATAAGGATATAGATTTTACTCTGAATGTGCCCATAGAGGGTTTTCATTATTTGGTATATGTGTCCTCCTGTCAAATTAAGTGTTTTGGGTGCGGCCAGGTTGGCCACCTAGTGCGGGCTTGCCCAAACGGTACAGGCACTCCCGCTGAAGGCGAGGGTGAATCCAATAATGAACAGCCCCCCAGTATTAATGTTTCCAATGGTGAGGGTGCAGAAGCTAGTGGTGTTCAGGCAGAGGGAGGGGAGGAAGGTTCTTCAGCCGAGGTGAGCCTCCCGTGTGGGCCTACCCTTGCGGAGCCAGCAGGGGAAGATGCAGCCCAGGCTGAACCCGACACCCAGGCTGAACCCGAAAGCGTAGATTTTTCCCAGAATAGCGTAGCAGGGGAAGATGATCTGACAGATGGGATTGATTCAGGTGACGAAGGTTCTGAAATGGAAGCTGAGGTTGAACCTGTTTTTAAAATGCCCCAAAAAGGTCAAAAGCGAACACAAATGGATGAGACCGTGAAGGCAAAAAAGAAACATGCGCGAGGCCAAAATAAACCCGCTTCGGTAGAAAGTGATTCTGACTGTAGTGTGGATTGTAGTTTGCGCATGAGTGGTTACCCTACTCAAGAATACACTGTGCAGGACATTAAACATTTTCTGAAAGAAACGAAGCATGTTAGAAATGTTCAGATCGACAGCTTTTTCCCTGATATTGAACAATTCATGGCCAGAACAAAGCTGTTCATTTCTGACGGGCTTTTTTCTAACCCTGAGGTCTACCGTTTAACAAAGTTCCTCACTAAGTTAAATACACTTTTGGGTAAGGACGGTAAATCAAAGAAGGCAGCACGTCCCAAGTAAGCAGAATCATGTGTTTAATCATGCAACTTTTTTTTCTTTTTCTTTTTCATTTGTTTTTGACCATGGGTGATTTTCGTGTAGCTTCCCTAAATATTAATGGGGCTAGGGATCCCTTGAAAAGAGCCCAGTTTCGACTCCTGTCAAGTATTAAGCGTCTAGACGTCGTGCTCTTGCAAGAGACGCACAGTGATGCAAGGAACGCGACTGATTGGGCTCTAGAGTGGGAGGGTCTTTCTCTTTTGAGTCACAACTCCAACGTTAGTGGGGGAGTCGCATGTCTTTTTTCAAAGAGCTTTACTCCCATTTCTTATGAAGTGGTGGAAGTTATAGAGGGAAGATTGCTAAAAGTTAGAGCTGTCTTTGAGGATCATGTTTTTGTTTTTGTTTGTGTGTATGCACCAACTACAGCAGCAGAAAGAGTGGCATTTTTAGAAACATTGTCTACTGTTATAGCTGGATGCAATAGTGATGAATATTTGTTTATTGGGGGGGATTTTAACTGCACAGAGCAGGACATGGACAGGAATCATGTTGAGCCGCATATGCTTTCACGCAGAAAGCTTAGTCAATGTATGCAGACACATGACCTAAGTGATGTGTGGAGGAATTTTCACATGGATCAAAAACAATATACTTGGACTCATGTCCATAGTAATATGATTTCCTTAGCAAGGCTTGACAGGTTTTACTGCTTTAAACATCATCTTAATATTTTTAAGAACTGTGCTATTACTCCTGTAAGCTTTTCAGATCATAGTTTGGTTGTGTGCAGTGGATTCCTGAGCTCAGTGAAGCCAAAGAGTGCTTATTGGCATTTTAATACCACTTTAACCCATGATAAGGAATTTAGAGATGTTTTTAAAGCTTTCTGGGATGTTTTTTGTGAATGCAAGACATCTTTTATCTCCTTACAACAGTGGTGGGATTTTGGCAAATTACAAATCCAACAACTGTGCAAACAGTACACTCAAAATATCACAAGTGACAGAACCCGGTCAATTGAAATGTTGGAAGCAGAGTTAGTAGAAATTCAGAATTTGGCTTACTCTACTGGGGATCATGATGACATTGACAATTTGGCAACCAAGAAGGGCGCCTTAGCTGAGCTGCTAGGTGTTAATGCACAAGGAGCGTTGGTCCGTTCACGTTTTCAGTGTGTGGATCAGATGGATGTGCCTTCAAAGTTTTTCTTTAGCTTGGAGAAGAAAAATGGCCAGAGGAAATGCATTCATTCTTTGCAATCTGAGTCTGGAACACTTTTGACCAGTGTGCATGATATTCGAAATAGAGCTGCACAGTTCTATAAAGATCTATACGGGAGCGAACTAAGCGGTGTACAGGCTGACAGTGTGTTCTTGAGGGGATTGCCTCAGGTTTCAGAGGAATCCTTGGCTGAACTTGATTCCGCTCTGACGTTGGAGGAACTGGAGAGGGCCCTTCAAGGTATGGAGTGTGGCAAGGCCCCTGGCCTGGATGGAATCCCCATAGACTTTTATAAGTCTTTTTGGTCTGAGGTGGGGGAGGATTTGCTTGCAGTGCTTAACGACAGTCTTGCTAAAGGACTTCTGCCCGTGAGCTGTCGTAGGGCAGTCCTCACACTTCTACCTAAAAAGGGTGATCTCACTGATATAAAATGCTGGAGACCCGTGTCGCTCCTGTGTAGTGACTATAAATTGTTGTCCAAAGCACTGGCTAACAGATTATGCAGGGTGATCGATCAGGTCATCCATCCGGACCAAACATACTGTATTCCCAGTAGATCCATTTTTGATAATGTTTCTTTAGTCCGCGATGTCATAGACATGGCTAAAATTTTGGGGCTTGATGTGGGTTTAGTCTCTTTAGACCAAGAGAAAGCTTTTGATAGGGTGGAGCACAGCTATCTTTGGGACGCGTTATATGCCTTTGGATTCAGTGAAGGCTTTATTCAGAAGGTCAGGGTTCTGTACAATGGTGTGGAGAGTGTTCTCAAAGTCAATGGTGGTTTAGGTGCTCCTTTTAAAGTTGGCAGAGGGGTAAGGCAAGGCTGCCCTTTGTCTGGTATGCTATACTCTTTAGCAATAGAGCCTCTTTTGCAGCAAATAAGACTAACTTTGAAGGGTGTGTCTGTGCCTGGATGTAATGTACCTCTTCGGTTGTCAGCCTATGCTGATGACATAGTTCTTCTTATTAGTGGGGGAAGGGATATAGAGATGGTTGTTGACATTCTTAAGGAGTTTGAGTTACTCTCATCGGCCAAAGTTAATTGGTCAAAAAGTGAGGCTCTATTGCTGGGTCAGTGGGTGGAGGGAGTGCCCAGTCTCCCAGATCATTTGAACTGGAGGAAAGATGGTTTCAAGTATTTGGGTGTTTTTCTGGGGAATGATAAAATTATGGAGAAGAATTGGGAGGGGGCAGTTGAGCGGGTTAATGGAAGGCTTGAAAGATGGAAGTGGCTATTGTCAAAAATGTCATACAGGGGGCGGGTACTTATCATTAACAATCTGGTAGCATCGTCCTTCTGGCATAGACTATCCTGCGTAGACCCTCCACCTGACCTGTTGCAAAAAATTCAGTCTGTTTTGGGGAATTTTTTTTGGGATGGGCTGCATTGGGTACCTCAATCTGTTCTGTTTTTGCCTAAGGATGAGGGGGGGCAGGGCCTCATACACTTGCATAGTAGGACTGCAGCTTTTAGACTGCAGTTTGTAAAAAGGCTCTTGACAGGGCCTACAAATGTTGCATGGAAGTGTTTGAGCTGTGCAATACTGAAAATGGGTGGGAATTTGGGGTTGGACAAATCCTTGTTTTTGATGAGACCAGATGCAATGGTGTTTTCAAATCTGCCACCATTTTATCGTAATTGCTTGAAAGTTTGGGCCTTGTTTAATGTCAAAAGGTTTGGTTCTGCAGTCTCCTTATATTGGCTCCTGAGAGAGCCTGTGGTTGGAGGTGCACGTCTGGATATCTCCTCAACCAATTTCCCTTCGCTTCAGAAGATGCTGTGTGGTGCCAAGATTGTCACTTTGAAAGATGTAGTTGACCGGACAGGGCCACACTTTGGGAATAGGGAGGGGCTTGCTGATTCCATGGGACTGAGATCACTTCGGGTTGTGTCACAGCTCCTGGAAAAATGGCGTGCTGCCTGCACCTTGGATGAACTCAAGCTACTTGTGGACTATTGTTCAGGGGTGTGTCATCCTGACCAACTGGACCCTTTTCCTAGGCTGGTAATTGCACCCAATTTGGATGGGTGTACAGGTCCACTTTTAACATCTAGGAGCCCAAACACTATGTTGCTGGATATGGTCACGGGGAAACAGCTGTACCATGCCTGTGTAAAGGTGTTTAATAGGAAAGGTTTAGAGAGCAGGGCTGACACACCTTGGAGCGCTGCTCTCAAACTGAATAGTGGGGTGAGGCCTGAATGGAGAGCACTGTACAAACCACCATTGGCTAAGAGAGTGGGTGACTTACAGTGGAGAATTCTTCATGGAGCAGTTGCTGTCAATGCTTTTGTTTCAGTGATAAACACAAATGCTAGTCAGGAATGTCCTTTCTGTTATCAAAGGGAAACTGTCTTTCATGCTTTTTCTTTTTGTTTAAGGTTAAAACCTTTGTTTTGCTTGCTACAAAGTTTATTTTGTGCGTTCAGTGAAGAGTTCTCCACAGAGATGTTTGTCCTTGGTT